>NW_026571115.1:27236356-27458856 GCF_026225935.1 Boleophthalmus pectinirostris | reverse complement strand
GCGAGGTGGTGACGTGAGGTGGTGACGTGAGGTGGTGACGTGAGGTGGTGACGTGAGGTGGTGACGTGAGGTGGTGACGTGAGGTGGTGACGTGAGGTGGTGATGTATGGGACATAAACACGTACTTGACGTGAGCAGATCTGACCAGAGTTTTGTGTCTTGGGCAGTGTAGACAGAAACGCTGCAGTTGTTGTTTTTTCAATTTTTTCCACTCTGGAGAGTGGTTTCAGATTATTGTGTTTTTAAGCCCCAAAACGCCGTCATCGTCTAAACGAAAGGCAGTTCTGATCAAATATTTTGTCGTTTTTACAAGGGTTGTCCCGATCCAATCACGTGACCGGAAATCGGCGCCGTTCAGGTATCGGATAAATAATATACATATATAACACACAGGACACACAGTGCACAACAGTTTTACTGAGGTGTGAGATTTGCTCTGGGACGTCCAGTTGGCGCGATTGTTTGTCCCAGCGCCTGCTGTACTAGCTGTACTCGCGCTGGGACTTTTGGGCCGTGCCGAGCTCAGGTGCTGTTACCTGGGTTCTGTGGCCTGTGTTCACTCCTGCGCGGCCGATGGCGCCATCGTAAGGTGCTGTTTGTTGCAAGCAAAACAAACAGCGCTGTTGCATAGTGGAGCTGGCGCTATTGGTGTAGAGTGTTTATTGAGCGGTGGGACTGATGTTGTGGGTTTGTGGATGTGGTGGCGGTGCGGGGGAGTGGGGGCGGCGGGGGACAGAGGCTGTGATGCTTCTGTCATCTCGTTTTTATTTTGGTAAGATCTTGTATTATTTGGATCATAGACGAGCCTAAATGTTTCAAATGTAATGCACATGCTTCCATATAATATTAAATATACAAACTGTAGATTGTGCAGAGTCGAGTCTCAGGTCTGATCTGATTCTGGTCTGGCCCCTGTTTGTCCAGTTCATTAAGTAAACCAAGTTTCACATTCCAAGACCAGACTGTGAAAAGTCAAGATTTTCAACAATGATGCTGAATGGTTAGAAAAGTTAATAAAAAAAATAAAGTTTTGGACATTTGATTTTTCACACTAAGTTCAACCCAAATACTACACATTGAAATCAATACAATCTGATCCCCCCCACACATCCTGGATCTTATTCTTTACTCTTAGTTCATTTTATGTTTTATAGAAGTATCAGATCGGGACTCGGTATCGGCAGAGACTCAAAATCAAAGGACTCGGACTTGGGGGCAAAAAATGATGATTGGGACTTCCTTAGTTTTTACCTGCAAGTGTTCACATGTAAACAGGCCCTCAGTTAATACTTTTAGAATGAAACTGGCTTTATTCTCTCAGGTGCATCCCTTCACTGTCCAGTTTTCTCATTATTTATGTCATGATGACCTGTGTACACACCTTTGTACTGCCTATTAGAGGTCTGCATGAGACAGAATTTTCAGTGAGGGGCTGCGTATGGGAGGAGGTGCAGTGGGAGTTCCGGCGGCATGGTTAAGTCCTGGCTAAATCCTGTTTTAGACCTGTTTTTAGACCTGGTTTAGTTCTGGTTTAATCGGCCCGCGTGACTATGTGACATGGGACGGTCCACAAGAAGTACGGGACGGGGGGGATGGTCTGCGCGGTGTAGGGACGGGGGACTGTCTGCTGCTTAAAATGTTTTTATAAAAGCCAAATAAACTATCCAGCAGAAATTAAGCTTGATATGCAAACATTCATCATTTTTATATTTTACTTTACACCCATATTGAGTTTGTGGGACTGCAGTTTATCATCCCACCCGCACATGCCCACAATGAGTTTTCAAAATGTTTCCCACGCCCCAATGCCTCTCTTCTACCTCACCTACTCTCTTCTCTTTTTTTGCTCTTTGTCTTCCAAGAGAATAAACCCCGCAAAGACAATCGTTTGACTCAAGTTCTCGGTTTCGTTCTCACTCGGATATTTCCACAACATCCTCCAGAGAACATTGGGTGACGAGGGATGGAACTGCAGGTCGCTCAGACTGACCACGCCTACAGGAAATAACTACATCTGATACGCGACACGTCAACACCAACACCAGTGACACTTCTGAAGACGCCTCACAACCAGCAGCCGAAACATCAACGAAGGTAAACACACCTCCTTCTGTATTGTCTTTATTTGTCTATTCAAAATGTTGCTCTCCCCACTCCCCAGTTTCCAGCAGAGGGCGTCGCACACCCAATCCTCCGATTTACCATAAAAAGTTAAATACCATTTCCAAGACGTCCAAATGTATTTAAAAATTCCTGCATAAAACATAATGTATAAGTTCCTTTTGCACACATCTTTGCTTTGACTCTTCAGAACAGCCACCGCCGCCACCGCCGAGAGTCTGGGCCCTGTCCTCACTGGCTCCAAAAACACATGCAAATTTAATCAGGTACGCTCCGCAGTGGAGAGAGAGAAGAGAGAGGAAGGGAGGAAGAGAGAAAGAGAGAGGGAAAGAGTGTGAGAGCAAGGGAGAGAGAAATGGAGACACAGAGAGAGAGGGAGATACAGAAAAAGTGGGAGAAAGAGGGAGAAAAGGAAACAGAAAGAGAGACAGAGAGTGAGGAAGAGACAGAGGGAGAAAGAGAGACAAAGAGAGAGGAGAAAGAGAAGGAAGGAAAGACAGAAAGAGGGGGAGAGAGAAGAGAGAGTGGGAGAGGACAAAGGAGAGAGTGAGAGAGACAAAGAAAGATTAAAAAAGAGAGAGAAGGAGAGAGAGAGTGGGAGAGAGCAAGGGAAAGAGAAATGGAGACAGAGAGAGAGGGAGAAAGGGAAGCAGGAAGAGAGACAGAGAGTGAGGAAGAGACAGAGGGAGAAAGAGAGAGACAAAGAGAGAGGAAGAAAGAGAAGGAGAGTTAGAGGAAGAGGCAGTGAGAGGGGGGGGAGAGCAAGGGAGAGAGAGGAAGAGATAAAAAGCGAAGGAGAGACAGAAAGAGGGGGAGAGAGGAGAGAGAGTGGGAGAGGTAGCCACAAAGAGAGAGGGAGAGAGCAAAGGAGAGAGTGAGAGAGACAAAGAAAGATTAAAAAAAAAAGAGAGAGAGAGAGAGTGGGAGAGAGCAAGGGAAAGAGAGGAAGAGACAGAAAGAGGGGGGGAGAGACGGGGAGAGGTAGTGACAAAGAGAGAGGGAGAGAGAGCAAGAGTGGGAGAAAAAGGAGACAGAAGGAGAGACAAAGAGAGGAAGAGAGACAGAGGGAGATACAGAAAAAGGGGGAGAGAGGAAGAGACAAAAAAGAGGTAGAGACAGAAGGGGGGGTAGCAACAAAGAGAGCGAAAGAGAGCAAGCGAGTGTGAGAGCAAGGGAGAGAGAAATGGAGACAGAGAGAGGAGAAAGAGAGAAGGAGAGACAGAGGGAGTGGGAGAGAGCAAAGGAGAGAGAGAGAGAGCAAGAGACAGAAAGAGAGGGAGAGACAAAAGAGGGGGAGAGAGAGAGAGGGGGAGAGGTAGAGACAAAGAGAGAGGGAGAAAGAGACAGTGGGCGAAAGAGAGAGACAGGAAGAAAGAGAGAAAAGGAGAGTTAGAGGGAGAGACGGTGAGAGTGGAGGAGAACAACGGAGAGAGAGGAAGAGACAGAAGAGAGGGAGAACCTGAAAGAGGGGAAGAGATCGCAACAAAGAGAGAGAGAGAGGGAGGGACAAAGAGAGATGAAAAAAGAGTGAGAAGGAGAGTCAGTGAGAGTGGGAGAGAGAGGGGAGACAGAAAGTGTGTGGGGGGGGGGAGCGGGAGAGGTAGAGACAAAGAGAAGGAAAAAGAGAGAGAGGAGGAGGCAGAGAAGAAGAGAGACAAAGAGAAGGAGAGAGACAGAGAGAAAGAGCGAGATGGAGCGACAGAGGGAGAGACAGAGAGTGTGAAAGAGCAAAGAAGAAAGAGGGAGAGACAGAAAGAAATGGAGAGACAGAAAGAGTGGAAGAGAGGGGGAGAGAGAGAGCAAGAGAGTGTGAGAGCAAGGGAGAGAGACATGGAGACAGAGAGAGAGGGCGATACAGAAAGAGTGAGAAAAGGAGAAGGAGAAAGAGAAAAAGAGAGGCAGAGGGAGACAGAGAGAGAGGAAGAAAGAGAAGGAAAGACAGAGGGAGATACAGAAAAAGGGGGAGAGAGCAAGGGAGAGAGGGGAACAAACAAAAGGAGAGGGAGAGACAGAAAGAAGGGGAGAGAGAGAGGGGGGAGAGGTAGCGACAAAGAGAGAGAGAAAGAGAGAGGGAGAGAGGATGATACAGAAAGAGAAAAGGAAACAGAAATAGAGACAAAGAGAGAGGGAGAAAGAGAGAATAGGAGAGACAGAGGGAGAGACAAAAAGAGAGGGAGAGACAGAAAGAGGGGGAGAGACGGGAGAGGTAGCGACAGAGAGACAGAGAGAAAGAACGAGGGAGAGAGAGACAAAGAGGAAGAAAGAGAAGAAGAGACAGAGGGAGATACAGAAAAAGGGGCAGAGAGAAAGAGAGGGAGAAATAGAAAGAGTGAAAGAGAGGGGATAGAGAGGGGGAGAGGCAGAGGCAAAGAAAGAAGGAGAAAGAGAGAGGGAGAAAGACAGAAAGCGAGATGGGGGAGAGAGAGAAGGAGGGACAGAGAGAGAGTAGGAGAGACTGCAAGAGAGAGGGAGAGAAAGAGAGCGTAGAGCGAGTCAGATTGAGGGAGTAAAATAGCGAAAGACAAAGACGGAAGAGGGGAAGACAGGGAGGGAGTGAGGAAAAACCGAGAGATCCGAACCGCAACCACCAGCAGCGCCCTGCCATCCCGATAAAACGGAGTGTACACGGAGGACAGGAGCACAAAGAGCAGAAGCCGGCCTCTTTATAGCTGGAGAAGTATTGACTGACTGTGTGTGAAAAATATCCAAGTATTTCTTTTACTGCTTCAAGAGATTGGCTCTGAAAAGGAAAGTGCAGCAGGAGTGAAATGTGTGAACTAAAGATCGGGCACATGACCTCCAGCTAAACCACTTTTACTTTGCACGGACTTGAAAAATACACAGAGGAAAAAATACTGGTGTTATACATGATGATTTAGTCGTAGTCACTGGTTTAGGGGAAAATATACTCGACGTCTGACTGGATTCAGTGTTCATTTTGTCGTATTTTAATAATAAAGCATCCATGCAGTGCTCCTCTGTGTTTTTAAAGTCCATACACACACACACGGTTCGGATCATTTCTTTGATTATGTGTTTCAAATAAATACCTTGCAGCCAGCTATTGTTGTTAACCTTATTTAAAAGTCTTTGTGTCCTCGACCGGCCACAATAGTGTTTTATGTCAGTGTTTCTCAAATGTGTACAATATTGTAAATTATAAAATATGAAAAACAATGTCCAAATGCTCAGTAATAACTTAAAAATGTCAAAATATTAAGATAAAACACATATATTCACGTGGTTTTAATGATTTTATTGCTGTAAATCTCCATTATTTTTTTTTTAAGTATATGTTTATTGTGTGGGAAAATGTTGTTTAACCATTGAATGAAAATGAAATTAAGGTCTGACGTGACGTGTGTCCAGACATGTCATTTCTGTGTCCACAAAGTAACGTGAAACCATCTGAAACGCTGGTCACATGACTAGGCTGGCATCACGTCGTCAAGTGGGTGGTAAAAACAAGGAAGTGGAGCACCGTAGCTGTCTGAAGGAGCAGCAGCCGATTTCAATCTGAGGGAGATGGCAAGCGTGAAAGTAGTAAGTAGTTCTAGCTACGCTGTTTCCTGTTAGTCTATGGCAGGAGTCTCCAACCTTTTTCCTTCTGTGAGCTACATTTTGTAAAATGAAGGCAAGGCAAGGCAAGTTTATTTGTATAGCACAATTCGTACACAAAGTAATTCAAAGTGCTTTACAGAATAAGAAATACATTAAAATCATAATAAAAACAAATCAAAACATAAATAATCATGAAGATTAAAATTTAAAAAAAGAGAGACATAAATTGGAGAGAAGAGTGCGGAATGAAAACCTTTCAGTTATATGCACAGTTAAACAGAAATGTTTTGAGCCTGGATTTAAACAGCGTCACAGAAGAGTCTGTCTCACATGTTCAGACTGTTCCAGGTTTTAGCTGCATGAACCTGAAACGCTGACTCCCCTTGTTTAGTTCTGACTCTGGGCACCAGCAGGAGGCCGGTCCCTGAGCTCCTCAGAGTGTGAGATGGTTCATATGACACTAACATGTCACAGATGTACTTTGGTGCTCGGCCATGGAGAGACTTGTACACAAGCAGAGCTGCTTTAAAGTCTATTCTCTGAGGCACAGGAGCCAGTGCAGAGACCTGAGCACAGGACTTATGTGCTCGTACTTCCTAGTTCGAAGGCAGGACCCGAGCTGCAGTGTTCTGGATGTTCTGCAGCGTCTCACAGCTCGTTTGGAGAGACCAGTGAGCATCAGACCATTACAGTATCTAACCTACTGGAGACAAACGCATGGATAAGTTTCTCCAAGTCTGATTTAGACAGTAAACCTTTGATTTTCGCTATGTTTTTTAGATGGTAAAAGGCTGCAGAATGAAAATGCCAGAGAAGTTTTGTAAATACAAGAGCCATGGTAAGCTGAAGATGAGGTACATTTAGATCTATAAAACATAACCCATTATCCAGTTATGAGTGCACAAAATTAGGCATCAAAATTATACATTTAGAAAGGAAATGCACATTTAATCAATCAAATTTGAGTTATTCAGCGCAATATGTATAATTCAAAAATCCCTGGGCGAGCTACTTGGAAGAGGGTGGAAATCTACTGGTAGCTCCCGAGCCACAGGTTGGAGATTTGGAGATCCCTGGTCTATGGTTTGTTTAAACTATTTTCCACAATAGCGTCACATGACCGATGTCACAAACCCAGCGAATCAAGTGTGGCGTGGTCCAATAAGGACGCAACTAAAGCGTCATCGTATCAACGTTTTCAGGCGTCCACACAGATGCCGGCTCAGATGAATTCGTGGGAGCTGGCGGCACCAGATTGTTTCGTCTCTGGAGCTGTTTTCCATCAGATTATTGTGGACGAACGCTGCATCTGCAACAAAAACGTCTCGAGTACGTATTAGTGTGAATGGGGCCTTTGTCAAAGAGTTGTGTGTGTGGTAGATTTTAAGGATTTGCAGAAGGGGACAGCACAGAATGAACAATGTTGGTTCGCTGAAGTCCAGAGTGGTGCTCACAGACTGGACTTTTATTGGTAGTTTTCAAATTCTACTCCCAACTGGGGGCAAGAGCCAGATTTTCCTATTGATAACATTGTACTTTGCCATGAAATATCCAAAAGGTAAATTCACAAATGACTTAACTCAAAAACTCACTGTGTTACAACATAATTTTGCATTTTAACAACATTTATTTTAGCTGCTCCCCATCTGTATTAATTAATATTGGCCTATAGAAAGCGGCGATGTCACCTGAAACCCAGCAGTGCAGTTAAATGCCAAGGTCAGATACAAACACAAGTGAGTGCATCAGCAGAGGCTTTGTGCATAGAACAGTAAAGAACCTGACGTGTCTAATGAAGAATGTGTTTTTCCATTTGCCTGAGCAGCCAGTCTCTTCAACGTTCTGTTCAAATCCAGAAGCGCCTAGAATCAGACCACAGAACGTGAAAAAAGTCTTTGTGTGACGGTCAACCAGAGCTGCTAATGTGCATCACGTGTGTCTCAAATGCAGAAGACAACTCCTTTCCAAAATTCTTGTAACATTCAGAACAAAATATATAATTTCTTTTACCTAACATAAGTATTAATTTGGTGCTTTGATTGTCAATTCTGCGAAAATCCGCACTGTTTCTTTAGTGTTGTTTTTTCTCCTTCCTGAGTTACTATGTTTGTTTCTGACGTGAACAGCGCATGCTTCTCTCTGTTTGGTTAATCCGCCTGTCAATCACGCCCTCTGAAATCATGGAGAGAAGATAAGGCTCCAGATCAATTCGTCTTTGTAAAGTTTTATCAAAGCGTGGCTGGACAGATATTTTTTTTTCCATTACACTATCAAAAGGTTAAGTACAATTAAAATGCAATACCGTATTTTTCAGACTATAAGTTCTGAGTATAAGTCGCACCAGCCAAAAAAAGACAAAAAACAAAAATCAGACTATTTTGGGGGAATTTTATTTTATAAAATCAGACCAAGAACCAAATTTCATCTTGAAAGGCAAGTTATAGTAATAACAATAGAACAGAGAACAACAGTCAAATGTCACATATGAACAGTTCTTCAGATAAACTATAACATAAACAAATCACTAAATCCATTGAATTCTTCATCCTCAGTGTCACTTCTGAGCAACTCCACGACCTCCGGAGGTAAAACGGAGCGCCGCTTACTCTTCTCCGTAGCTGTTGTCAGACTCAGCATCAGTTCCAGTTAGAATTATTCCGGCCTTTCTGAACCCAGACAGGATGGTTTCAATTGTCACTGAAGTCCAGGATTTGTCGATCCATCCAGTGACTTCCAGAATAGTGGCATGCTGCACATCCCGGTTGTCACAAGTTTCTCTCTCAGTCCAATCTTTCTCTCTGCTGCTTGATTACTGTTTTCCGCTGCATATTTCACATTATTTTTCAGTGGTGCAGAAGTAATGGTGCGATGGACTGACATGATACAGACAGGACAGAGGCTCTTTCTGCAGGAGACATGTGCAGTAGAGTGAAGTGACAGTGGTACAGGAGTAATAGGCATAACAGATACTGACACACAAGACCAGAGCGCCCTGTTGAGGCTGTCATTGTGAAAATTTTAATATATAAGTCGCAGGACTACACAAACCATGAAAAATAGTGCGACTTGTAGTCTGAAAAATATGGTACATACAATTCTAATTATTTTCAGCAGACAACAGCGTCCAAAACTACTCAAATCAATTTCAACATTCAAAATTGAATTCAGTTCTGAACCATGTAGACATTCTCGCAGCGCAGCAGTCGCCAGGGCCAGAAACACGAACACGAACACAACAAACAACAGAGTTCACAAGGGAATACGGAAACGCACACGGAGAAGACGGTAGGAGGTAGAACCCAGGAGAGCCGAGTCTTTTTATATGTTCATGTTTATGCTGAATCCATCCCTCCATCCACATCCAGTTCTCAGAAAAAAGAAAAAAAAAAAAAAACAACAACAACAAAATAACAGAAATCTTTCATCTGCAACATCAGCACCAGCGTGAACAGTGGAGCTCTCCGTCACTCTGACAGGGTACGGCAGGAGCAGGGAGGGTTGTAATGGCCGAGCTCACTGAGAAACCTATTTCCACCAATGAAGATATACTGTAAGCAGGGTACATTTATTTCCACAAATGATAGTTGTATGAAATCATAAGAGCCCGAGCCACTCTACATAGGAGAATATATCTTATCTTCATTATAATACCAGCAGCCGAGGTAGTAGCACGTATTGTCAAAGAGGTACTTGACGCAGGAGCAGTGATGATAATTGATAGCAGTAATAGTAGTCAGAAGTAGTGGTACTAGTCGTAGTATTGGCAAAGGTAAAGCTGGATAGTAAGAACAGCACTACACTGACGTACAAAGGCAGAACACCAGGCTGCGCCACCTAGTGCCTCCGCTCAATTTCATTTCTCTCCGGCGACTAGATCAGGAATCAAAGTACAATAGATGGTTCACAAAAACCCCAGAAGTGCAAGTTCAGGCACCAGCCAATCAGCGAAGAGCCATACATTCAGTGTTGGCAACGATTCCAGAGATCGAGGATTTAAAGCCGGAACAAAGGGAATGTTTGGTGAATTTTATCAAAGGGAAAGACGTTATTGACTTCCTTCCTACATCACGACCAAATAGCGGAGATTGGTTAAATGATAAAAAGTACCAGCCTACCATCGAGTAAACAAATTCTAAAGCTGTGAGTTCAGATGGTTTAAAGTGAAACGAAGTGAAATGAAGTGAAACCGGCTGATGAATCAGGCTAGAACACCGTAACATCATAGTCCCATGAGGTTCATTTGGTCTTCCGATAATTTGTTATTAGGTTCTTTTTTTCAGACCACAGGTTTGTTTTCATACCTGACAGTTTCGACTGCTCACTTGCGGTCTTCCTCAGAATGGTCATGTGATGTTACTGTGACGTGTCTGGTCAGTTGATTTAAACAGGTTTTGGCGCTGTCTTCCTACCGGTGGAGGCAGGACGACAGCGCCATCTGCAGTCCGGCTTCCTCAGGACAGTATCCCAGGTGTGTGAGAGTTAAAAAGCCCCCTCATCCCGGTTTATAGTCCCGTGGGCACGTTCCCATATTTCGATTGCCTCTTTAATCCAGATCTTTGTTTTCCTCTGTCCCAATGATGTTTGCTCCATCCCAATCCATAACGTGGTTCTCTCTTTTACAATGGTCAGAAATGGCCGATTTAAGTTGTTCCTGTTGTGCTTTGTAACATCATGTTTGGTCAAAAATGAGTTAATGTCATTTTGTTTGTATTCGAGACTTCCTTTATCATTCCAATAAATATCGTGATAAATATTGAGCTCAAACTTGCCCTTTAACCCTTATTTGTCAGTTCCTGTTCTTTGCCTTTGTATCATGAGCCAAAAATAAGGAGCAAAAAGCAAAAGGCAGAAACAATGTATGTTTTGTTTATGATTTAGTTCATAAATATATTTAATTTTAAAATTCAACTTTTGCCTCCGTCTTTTTGTTGCGGCCTTGACATAGGGTCTTAACTAGGGGTGTAACGATATCCAAGTCTCACGATACTGTATCGTCACGGTATGAACCTCACAGTACGATATTTATTGCGATATCGTGGGACAGCTCACGATTAGGGATGCAACAATATCCAAATCTCTCGGTACAATATTTTCACGATATACACGGTACGATATTTACTGTGATATTTTGTGGAAGCTGCTACTTTTTCCTATTAAAATGCCTTGACAAGATTTAATCCAAAGAACTACGACTTAAAAGTGCTTAGAACTGTTATTATTTCTTGTAGTCTGAACTGAAATGGAGCAAAGGATCATGGGCTATATAGTTCCATCTGTCTTTTTTTTAGCTGTTGCTGCACCATAACTCTTCATTTAAGCAAAGAGACTTGTAATTCAATATATTGTGATGGTCCACGATGTTATTGTGAGAACTTTGACGATACGATATCACGATATTTCGGTTAGTAGTACACATTTGTATTCAATTATACTTAAATTATGTTAAAGTATTTAGTGTATTTATTCATACTGTACACACTATGCTGCAAAGTAACTTGTCTGTCAAACTGTTTAACTGTGTAAGTGTTGCCGTATGATCAGCACTAAACAGGAAATCCAAAGCTCTTCTGTTTCATTTCAAACAAACACCATGATGACTCGACCTTGGTGAGGTGTTTTTCTTATCATGGATGGAAGTCTGGGGAAAATCAAGCAAATAATGATCATGTTAGTTCTGCCTTTTGCCTTTGCACAACTCGATTTTTGGCTCATGATACAAAGGCAGAGAACAGGAACTGACAAATAAGATTCAAAGTTCAATTTTGAGCTCAATATTTTTTGCAAACAAATATTTCTTCATTATAGCAGCTAGTTGTCAAATTTTTACTTTTGTCTGGACAAAATAGAAACTTGGAAGTCATTGTTCTCAGGTTCGCGCTCTGGAGAGTTCAGGTCTTTTGCCTTTGTAGGGCAGCGCAGACCCGTCCAGTACATGTAGAGAGGGAGTACTGTATTTTCAATGGGAGAGTTAGTGTTAAAAACATAACAAAGTATTAAAAACACGTCAAGACAGACAGGCGCTTGACCTTTAACACCAAAACCGTTTTAGAAAACAACACACCTCATAGTAGCGTTTACCTCAGTCTCTTGATGCAGTGATTACCACAGGGTGACCAGACGTCCCCATTTAGCCGGGACAGTCCCAGTTTTGAGCCCTGTGTCCCCTGTCCCAGCAGATTTGTCCCAGTTTTATACAAAAAATGTCCCAGGTGTCCCTATTTTTGACCAATTTGATCTAAACTAGGACTAAACTAAGATCAAACCAGGGCTACATCGGGTCTAAACCAGGACTAAAACAGGACTATCACAGTTTTGGACTAATCTGATCCCCGCCAACACTAAAGAGGCGTCATTTATTTTGTAAATCATGTTTAAGAATGACCATAAAGCAAAAAAATACAGTGACAGAAGCCCCTCAGATTATGACTGACACAAGAATCCACAGTCTTACGTTCTCTTTTCACTATTTTATTTATACCAACCATCCCAACCTGAGTGTGTCCTAGTTCAGAATTCTGAAAATCTGCTCACCCTAACTTGGCACCAAAATTAGCAGAACAGCTAAAGGTTGCATAATATATATATTTTTTTAAATCTAACATTGCTGGCCAAGAAAAATTGACAACAAAATTTTACTTTTTACCATCATAAATTCTACCTAAACTGATGAACTTTAAAGAGGGAGTAATGCACTTCTATGACTTTATTAATTATGCATGTTACCTTTTATCTCTTCACTTTCATTTTAACGCTCTCATTCTCCCCTCCCTTTGCTCTCTGTGCTACGTCACTCCCCTTTCAGACCTCCATCACATCCACTAATGAAACTACAGCAGATCGCATCAGGTTTATGAAGTTGTAGTGTTTTGTATAGTTTTGGGTCCTGCTTTTGTGTATTTTGGAGAGTTGTCATGCAGGAGTACGGATGACCCAGGCTTGAAAAGGGTCCAGGAGAGATCGCTAAATTACTCAAACCTCTTCAGACATGGTTTTGATAAGAGAACAGTGTTATAACTTTGTAGAAAGCGCCAAAAAACACATACCCCTTCCTTAAAAAAACTGAGACGGAAGTCAGAACGACTTTAATACTTTTAACGGTACTTAATACTTTTTTACTTAATACTAATAACGGTAAATATAACAAAAGTACTATAAGGACTTGTGTTCAGTGTGTACTTCTGTGTAATAATACCGTATTAACCAAAGCAGCGTTCATAGGTGACAAGGCTATCCATTATCACCCTGTTTATTTAACCACATCACAACATCTGAAGATTAACACCAGTAATTTCCCTGTCTCAAATCTTAATTACACGCTTGAAATCTCTATTAGGTTTCTTCTTCTTAAACGCATTTATTTTAGTGATGTGACGTCTGTAAACAAGTCAGAGCACTTTTTAACCGCGCCTAAACGTGAACTGTTGGAACCGGATCTCGACTTTTAAAAGAACCAAATCTTTTTCTTTCAAATTTTTACGCATTTTTTATACTGATTAATGTCAAGCCAATGCACAGAAATAGAGTAGGAAACGCAATTAAGAGCTCTGCGCATAGAAAATGTATCTGGCATCAAAATAAGAGTTAGGTTTTAAAAAATTATTATTATTGTAGTAAAATGATTAAACAAACTCTCAAGTGGGACCATTTTAAACAAATTTGAGACTTTTTCTTTTGTTTTCAGTGCTGAAAGAACTTCTCAGTTTTATTACTTAAAGCTGCACTGTGTAACTTTTTGGTCTTTTTTCTGTTATCTGCTCGGTTCTGTGGATATGTCTCTGCCTGGAATGTTCCGCAGTATGACATTAAACACCTCTACCTTACATTTATTCAATTACAGGTGGGTTTTATAGTTCATAAATACTTCGAAAAACAGGCGTTCTGACTGTGAGCGTGGTCGCCTCTCCACAGATCTGACCTGTAACTTGGTCTGGTTTGGTCTCCATGACGATAAAAAGCTTAACCGCCCAGTATGAAACATTCCAGACGAAGCAATAACATCTCCACAAAGCATTTCACGGACCCTCCACCAGAAAAGTTACACGATGCACCTTTAAGTAAAAGTACAGATACTGGAGTAAAAGTAACACATGGATAAATATAGTTAAGTAAAAGTATTAAAGTACAATTATAAACAGGTACTTTAAGAGTAAAAAGTACAAATATTTCGCACAGATTTTGAGATTTAATAAAACTTAAAATGCAGTGACAGATTTGTGCTGAATTTGTTCAACAGAAACAACTGTATCAATCTTGTCCTTGCATGTTTTATTAATTAGATTAGCTCAAATTATAAACAGGTTAAAAATAAAACCTCAACCTTTTCAGCAGCTCTCAAGCAATATAAAAAAAAAATACTTTTAGTTTTCAGTCCAGTTCAAAAATGTGGTGAAGTAGAAAGTACAAATACCTGCTCTCAAATGCAGTGAAGTAAAAATAAAATGTACCACTTAAAGAAAAGGACAGACACCAACATTTTTTACTTAACTACAGTACTTTACTACTTTTACTTTGATAAATACATTCCAATGTTTCTCTTGGTGATCAGTCTGTAGACAAAACGGGTTCTCATGTTGCCTTCTGTCACTGATTGATTCATTCATTTATTTCAGTCACAATTATATTCTGACATTATTCCACAGTCATATTTAACATGCACAGACTGAAGCTTGAGTTTATTCTGCCTTTACCCTTTATTCCTTTATCAGAGCGTCATCTTGACACCAGTTCATGTTCAGAAACACAGTAGGAGGAAACAAAGAAATCAGTAAGAGTACAGCAAAGTACTACAGCACAAACTAAGCATCATAATTCATGTATCTGCCCAGAGTTAAACATTTAAACTTCTTTAGAAAATAGAACAGAGTGAATCTGTGTATCATTCGTTTTTCAACCTAAAACCAAAAATAAGAAAACAAACACACAAAAAAAATAGTTTTCTTCATTATTTGTCTCCAAAACCAAAATGAAAATATGGATAATGATTTTATTTTTTTTAGTTTTCCATTTTGTGTTTAAATGAATAACGGAAAAAACGGATAACGGGCGTTTCCCATTTCCGTGATTTAAACTGCGATGCCGAACTGAACCAGGACTGAACCAAGACTAAAACAGGACTGAACAGGTCTAAAACCAGCTCTAATCCAGAGTTGAACCAGGACTAAACCAGGTCTCAGTCCTGGTCTCAGTCGCGGTCTGATTCTGGTCTGAGTCCTGGTTTGATCCCAGTTTCCTGAACACCCAACAGTCTTCACGGGCGCATGTCCGGGCCAGTCCCAACACTCCTGGTTCAGTCCTGCTTTAGTTCTGGTTCAGTCCTGAGACCGGGACAGGACCGGGCCTGAGACCGGGCCTGAGACTGGGACTGAGACCGGGACTGAGACCTGTTTTAGTCCTGTTTTAGTCCTGGTTCAGTCCAGCATAGCAGTTTAAGTCACGGAAACGGGAAACAGCCGTTATCCGTTTTTTCCATTATTCTTTTAAACACAAAATTGAAAAATAAAAATAAAAAAAAACTAATCATTATCCTTTTTTTCATTTTGGTTTTGGACACAAATAATGAAGAAAATTTTTCTTATTTTTGGTTTTATATTGAAAAACAAATAAACAAATGATACACTGGATTAGAGTGGTGCACAATTTCAGGTCTTTACAGTTGTTCCAGAGCTCCACCTCTTTAACAGAGATAGAAAATTTCATAATGTTTGTTCTGATTTTCTTTTTGATAAACGTGGCCGTAACTCTGAGCTCATATTGGCTATTTCGGATTTTCAACATACTCTGTAATGATTTTGACAAGAGATTGTTGTTTACTTTACATTTTGAAAAATCATGTTCAAAGGTCGACTAAATCATTAAATTTCAGGGTTTGAAGGTTTATAAATAATGCATTGGTTGGTTTATTATAAGTTGATAATGTGATTGCTCTTATTGCCTTTTTTTGCAAGATAAAGATTGGATTTGTATTAGTCTTATTATACGTATCGCCCCAAATCTCAACACAGTAGGTTATATAGGGTCAGATAAATACTTGTAAATGCAAAAGGAGCAAAAAAAACGGCTCTTTTAAGTTGAAAACCCTCATCCCAATACAGTATATTTCTCACTTTGGTCATTTAAAAGCCGCTGTATTGTTATGCATCTTCACATCCACAAATCTGTGCTCCTGCCACACGCACGCGCCTCTCGAGATTTCTAAATTAGCCCTGTTTTCTGTATTTCCTCTTGTTTCCCATAACAACACACTTTAATAAAACCATCACAAACAACAATAACAGCCAGTTAATTGTAATTCAAGCCATTCTCCGCAGACTGGATATGCATAATAATATTACACGGTGATTACCCTGGTGCAATAAAACTTTCCATATCAATCTGCAGTTACATAAGTTTGTGTTTGCGAGGGATTCTGGGAGGATGGAGCGGCATGTAAAGATGAAAATTATGCAATGAGGTCATAAAGTAGTGGAGTTATGGTATTTTTATCACGGTAGTACGAAACTAATTAATTCTACTGTATACGGTGAGTCACGAAATTTGCAAAACGGATGTATCCCAAATTCAGACTTTTCCCATTCAAAAGATATGAAATTTGGTTTGAAAATTTTAATCGCTATGGCAACAGTGCATTCTCAACATTCTGAAACCCACGGATAATTGTTGATACTTTGCCGCTGATCAACATTCGCTTGGGGTGTGATGTTGAGTGTAGGCATGCTCTGTCTGAGGCTTTGATAGACTTTAATCTGAGCTTTAATTTAACGTAATCTGAGAAGAAAAGAAGTGATTTAGTTACAAGTGAGATGATATGTGGTGATAAACAAGTCCCTCTCAAATAACAAATAATATTACACTCACAAGCCAGATAGCATTAGTCAACAATTTTCCAATTAGTCACGCTCACCTTTTTGCTGGAAATAAAAAGGGTGGAGGT
The DNA here is from genome assembly GCF_026225935.1 of Boleophthalmus pectinirostris. Taxonomy (NCBI): domain Eukaryota; kingdom Metazoa; phylum Chordata; class Actinopteri; order Gobiiformes; family Gobiidae; genus Boleophthalmus; species Boleophthalmus pectinirostris. The sequence continues at coordinate 27,442,244 of NW_026571115.1, read as the reverse complement.
TTGCACAGTAGAGATGCGTGGATTGCAGTTACAGCCGCAGTGTCGGGCGGATGACGTGAAAAATAATATTTTAATTAAATTCGGGCGGGTGACGGTTTAACTACTCAAATAAAAAAAATATATATAATAGCATTATACCTAAATACAAAATACATATATATATATATATAATATATATATATATATAGTATATATATATAATATATATATATTAGTGCTGTCATGCGATTAAAAAAAATTGAGAGATTAATTAATTATGATCTGTAATTAATTAATCTAATTAATCTCATTTTAATCTCACCTAAAATTGCTGAGAAAAGCTTCAATTTAAGGTATTTTCATTTAAATTCATTATTACATTATTGTGGCAGATCAAAAGACTGATATAGATTAAAAAAGTGACTTTATAAAGTCATTTATTGTTTAACAAATCTCTCCAAATTGGTTGTTGAGCCCAAGTCTCCATGAATTAGAAACTGTTTGCTGTAAGTAAAGAAACGAGGAAATCTGAACATAATAACTTTTGTCTACTTAAAGACAATAAAAAGTCCAGTCTTTCCTTAACCATATTAAAAATATTATTGATAGAGAAATGCTTTATATATGAGATCACTGGTTTTAGTCCTTGTTTTAGTCCTGGTTTAGACCTGCTTTAGTCCTAGTTTAGTCCTGGAAAGGGTTAGTCCTGGTTTTAGTCCTGGTGTTAGTTCTGGTTTAGTCCTGGTTTAGACCTGGTTTAGTCCTGGTTTAGTCCTGGTTTAGTCCTGGACTGGATTAGTCCCGGTTTTAGTCTTGGTGTTAGTTCTGGTTTAGAGGCGCACAGGAGGAAGCGCGGTTTACACAGCGTAGCGAGAAAACACGGTCCACACGCGTCGGTGTCCACGCAGTAACTACGGAAGGAAACGTGGTCCGCACGTTCTCAGGTTAATGACGATGATGAAGGTGTGTTGTTTGTTTGTGTATAGGACAGTAGTGCAGACATCATGAGTCTATGCAGGTTGTTTTCACCAGTGACATTTAAGTTGTAGGCGATATTATATTAGTTATTTTTCTTTTATATTTCACGTCGGGAGAATAATTTCCAAGACAAATGCGTTTTTTACCTGTGCACTGCTGCTCTGTTCTACTGGCTCTTCGACCTCGTCCATTGTGCGACTGACGCCGCCAACGTGACGTTCACATCGCTCTTACTGCGCGTGTTTTGTGTGGGTTTCCGACAATGAGTGGAATTACCGAAATAAAAAAATGTATAAATGTGTTTTGTGTGTGTGTGTTGTTGTCTCAACAACACATAAAAACTGGTTTAATAATAAAGCAACTCGGATACAGAAACAGTAAAGTTAGAGATTAAAAATGAGATTAACGCGATTAAAAAACATAACGCGCTAAATATGACTGTAATTAATTAATCGCAATTAACGCGATAATTTGACACCCCTAATATTATATATATTATATATATATATATAATATAATATATATATATATATATATTATAATTATATTTAATTTGTATTTAGGTATAATGTTTAAATCTGAGCACTGTTTTTGATACAGCTAACTTTTAAACAATGAATTGAAATGAGCTTACTTACCTGTAGTTTGAGATGAGCTCACCCAATTAACAGAGGTGTCCTGTAAAAGGAGTCAGCCTCACCCGTGTCGAGAGGAGGTGTTGTTGTGCTGTGTGTGGGTGCAGGTTATTGCCATGCATGTTTTTCACTTCGTCTTCTTTTGTAAATGTTTTAAAAATTGTCTTGGTTGTGGAATAAATGCACTTTGGGTCTGCACTAAAAATCACTTCAACTTGACCCTGTTCCTCTTAAAGCGCTATGGTTGCTGAGCTATTACACACTGTGTTTGCTAATGTGTGCATTCTGTCTCCATGGTAACAGATGAACATTTCTAAAATAGATGTATACAAGTATAATACCACCACTGTCACTGCAAAGTATCAATAGAATATTTTTACTTCATTTGTAAATGCTCTCTAGGCAGACTGGCGCCACCTAGTGCCTCCGCTCAATTTCATTTCTCTCCAGCGACTCGTCCAGAATACACTAGACCACGGGTGTCAAACTCAAATTCACATTGGGCCAAAATTAAAACCTGGGACTAAGTCGTGGGCCAAACTAAATATTTATTGAAAAATGTCAGCAACATCTGCATGTTTTAATTTCTTTAGAGATATGTAATGTTAAACATTTTCTTACTAAAATAAATGTTTAATAACAGTTTTGCTTAAACACTGAATCCAGAACAAACATAATATAAAATAATAACAACATTTTAAATAAATAATGTCTCTATCTATAGCCAGCGGGCAGCTCTAATACATATTTGATATGATCTCGCGGGCCTAATATGATTATATCATGGGCAAAATTTAGCCCCCAGGCCTGAGTTTGACATGTCTGCACTAGACGGTTTGCAAGAACCCCAGAAGTTGTAGATTGTGCACCGGCCAATCAGCATAGAGCTGTGAAGCCATGACATCAAACTCAAGCGCCTTTCTGGGTCCTTTTGTGGGACAGAACAACAGTAAACAAAGTGGTCGAGATGGATGTAGACGAAGCCAGACATTCTGTGTTGACAACGATTCCCAAGATCGAGGATTTAAAGCTGGAAAGAAGAGAATGTTTGCTGAATTTTATCAAGGGGAAATTTATTTTATCAAAGGTTATTGCCCTTCTTTCTACTGAATTTGGTGCATTACATACGTCATGACCAAATAACAGCAATTGGTTAAATAAAAAAAGTAAAGAATCCTAATGCTGTGAGGTCAGATGGTTTCCACGAAATGAAACCGTCTGATAAATCAGGCTAAATGCACCACTGAGTCAAAGAACATCATAGCTCAGGTGAATTGTAGGATGGCTCAAATGCAGAAGAACAGAAACTTCTCTGTTGCTATCAGCAATTCACAGCATGCAAATTATGCCTTCTCAAGTTATTTATATGGATGCACTCTCTATCCCCTCCTCCTCCCTGCACCAGCCCATCTCTACTGCAGCCACAGCTCTGAACTTTTTAATAAGGAAAAAAAAAACATTAGAACTACAAACTCCTAAACTACAAAAATGTAAATCTGTTCCAATAATGCAAAGTGGAATGTAACTTTTATGGTGGAGGGTCTGCCATCTGCTGGTCTCCATGGTGATTCAATTTTTTTCTTTATGGTATTAAAATGATCTAGCTCACATTTAACTACACGCTACAGTTTGCCTTGAAAAACATGGATTCTTACTGTGAGTGGGGTTGTTACTATAAAGATCTGATCTGTAATTTGGCGTCACCTGCTTGTTTCCATGGAGATATTATTTTCTGGAATGTAAAACTTGTATTCTTATTGTGGGCAGATTTGCCATTTCACAGATTTGACCAGTAAACTTGGCGTCACCTCTTTGTCTCCATGGAGATATTACTGCGTTTGCTGGAATGGTCTTCAGTGTGGTGTTAAAACGATCTGTCTTGCACTTATTCAATTTCATGTGTTCTTTTTGCTTAAATATCTTGAAAAACGTTCATTCTGTGAGCGGCTCGCCACAACACAGATCTGAATAGTAACTTGGCGCTCTTTTCGGGACAATATTTTCACGGACCGGCAGCGTACGCGGTCCACGCAGCATGGTTTAGTCCTGGTTAAATCCTGTTTTAGTCCTGGTTTTAGACCTGGGTTTAGACCTGATTTTAGTTCTGGTTTAGTCCTGGTTTAGACCTGGTTTTAGTCCTGGTTTAGACCTGGTTTAGACCTGGTTTAGACCTGGTTTAGGCCTGATTTTAGTCCTGGTTTAGTTCTGGCTTAGACCTGGTTTTAGACCTGGTTTAGGCCTGGTTTAGACCTGATTTTAGACTGGATAAGGCCTGATTTTAGACCTGGTTTAGTTCTGGCTTAGACCTGGTTTAGACCTGGTTTTAGACCTGGTTTAGGCCTGATTTTAGACCTGATTTTAGACCTGGTTTAGACCTGATTTTATTTCTGGTTTAGTCCTGGCTTGGACCTGGTTTAGACCTGATTTTAGACCTGGTTTAGGCCTGATATTAGACCTGATTTTAGACCTGGTTTAGACCTGTTTTATTCCTGATTTTAGTTCTGGTTTAGTTTTGGTTTGGTCCTGGTTTTAGTTCTGGTTTAAAGGCGCAAGAAACATAGGACGAGGTGCAGTTCACACGTACATGAAGAGACACGGTCCACGGGGTGCACGGGAGGAGGCATGGTCCATGTGGTGTATTGGGGGGCAGCCTGGTACCAACTGACCCACGGTCCAGTACCAGTCCACGGGCCAGGGAGTTGGGGACCGGTACTAGAGAGTATATTCTATATGGCAGGCATTCTTACTGTGAAAAAGGTCACCTCTCCATAGATCTGACCAGTAACGGACCAGTAATGGTGCACTGTGCAACTTGTCTGGTCTGTCACTTGCTTGTCTCTGTGCAGATGTTTTTGCTTTTCCTGGAATGTTACACAGTGCAGCATTAAGCAGCTATTGAGCATTTAGTTTTTTAACTGCAATACCACACAAACATGCATTCATACTGTTACTGGGGTCGCCTCTTCACAGATCTGACTTGTAACTGGGCCTGGTGACATCTCCATGGCGATACATACGTTTATTGCCATACTGTATTAGAACTAGGGGTGTGCAAAAATATTGAAATATCGATATATCTTATCGTTTAATGTGATGATACAGTATCGATATCGTGGACTGCTGTATCGATATATCGCCAAGAGTAATTTTTGGTATATTTTACTAAATTATTTTGTGTAAGAGCTACAGAAGTGTTGACATTTTCACAATTTTGATGAGTGAAATTGGTGTTTTTCAAATTAACTTCGAACAAACTTAGCAGACTTAGTAAACGTTTAGTATAACAGCCATGAGTCAGCTTTTTTTACACTGAACCATATCGAATCAATGTGAAATATATCGTAACGAATCGTATCGAATCAAAAGCTCACTGTATCAAAAAATGTATCGTATCGTGGCCTATGTATCGAGGTATGTATCGTATCGACAACTTCTTAATGATACCCAGCCCTGATTAGAACATTCAGTATCAGTCAGGTTACGGAGTGCACCTTTAAATACATGAAAGACTCTAAGAAAAGTAATAACAAACTTAAAACCTTCACCAGAAAAGTTAAAAGTTGCACAGTTTGGCTTTAATGATATTCTGCGTGTTTAAAAGCTGTCAGTAGCAACATGACGCACACAGATCTCTAATAAAGCCGCCCTTTTGAACAACATTCAGTGGGTGATCGTGAATCATCGCCGCGGAAACAGAGACACACCAAGATATTCTAATAATACAGTCTGTGCTACAGTCCTTAGACAATAACGCATCGTGTGAAACCCCTGGGACGGATAATCTATTTTCCAATGCTTTGTGGAGCAGCCATACATTATAACAATACCCATCGCCCCGGAAGATTGCTCCATCCAGGCGTTTACGACATTAATATGCGTTCAAAACAAAACAAAATATAATATGGTTAGCAAGCTCGGATGTATTAAAAAATTAGCATACGGTCCTGCAGTCTGTGGCTCGCAGCAATTGTACTATTGTGTCTACTACAGCAAATACAGCAGTTTGAAAAAGCTCCTCGGGAAAGTTTCATTTGTAAATCGCAAAAAAAAAAAAAAAAAAACTCCCTTTGTTTATCGCTGTTTCGCTGATTTATTTGTGTAAACTCTTTGCTTGATTTAGCAAAATGGTATTGAAACGCACGAATGCATTAGCGGTGCAATTTTAACTTCACTGCAAGATTTTCTCAACCACTTAAAGACGCACTAAGTAACTTTTCTGCTGGAGGGTCCATCTTCTGCTTGTCTGCACAGAGATGTTATTGCTTGATTGTTCTGCAATATGGCATTAAATTGATCTTAAGCAACATGGTGGTGCAGAGGTTATTGTTCTCGCCTCGCAGCAAGAAGGTCCTGGTTTGACTCCTGTGCAACACGGGGCCTTTCTCTCTGTTTGCATGTTCTGCTTGTGCCTGCAGAGTAGGTTCCCCTCCGGACCTGGGTTCCTCTGAATGTAGAACTTTTTTGGTTGGAAAACGTCCTTATGGGCTACGTTTACATAAAGCTGGGTATGTTGAGAAACGAAAAGAAACTATCCCTCCATTTTCCAAAAATAACACTGTGCACATTTAGAATTGTTTTCAAAAAAGTTTTCGTTTACATCAACCTGCATAAATGCGCCATCGAGGATCATCATAACTACGCCGAGCCTCTGGGCGGCACCTGGATTAGATTCAAACCTGTAGCATTTATTTCATTACAGTTCTAAGTATTACTCAAAAATACGTTGAAAAACATGCATTACTGAACGTGCATCACTGAGTGGGCTCGCCTCTCCACAGATCTGTTAAAGAAGTGGTTAAATTGCTGACTTCTGAGCCTCATTCGTCTCTGGTCATGGATATGATCCATCAGCTGTTTGTGCAAATACAAACACATGAAAAGTGTTTACACCAGAACAAATGCGACTGCTGCTCTGATGCTCCATCATCATCATCATCATCAGAGCAAAAGGGAAACATTGGTCACACTTGCAGCGACCTAAAACTCAGTTTATCTCACTTTAGATGCAAACGCCAAACCGTAGTTTTCCAGAATCTCCACTCTAGCCGGAGTTTTTAGGAAGATTTTCAGAGGCGAATTCGCTGTTTGTGTGTAGAGATACAAATGAAGGGAACTGTCTCTGTTTTTAAAAATACTTATGTACATGTAAGCGAAGCCTAATTCTAGTTGGTTTCAGTTATAGTTGGTCTTGTTGCTGAAAAAAATAAAATAAATCAAAAATCTTACTCTGTGTGGCACAGATCTGACCTGTCATTTAGGCCTACAGCTCCACCACACACTGGACTGGTCTGAGACTACAGACCAAGTCTACAGAAAGGGGCAGAGCAGGCTGTACTTTCTCAGAAGGCTGAAGTCCTTGAACATCTGCTAGAAGCTCCTGCTGATGTTCTACCAGACAGTCATCACCAGTGTCCTCTTCAACGCTGTGATCTTCTGGAAGGACTGAAGAAGAAGGACGGAGTGACGTTGGATGAGCTGGTGAGGAAGGCAGGATCTGTAGCGGGTGCAGAGCTTGACTCACTCGCATCTGTGGCTGAGAAGATGGTCCTAAATAAACTCCTGTCCATCCTGGAGAACCCCCAGTAACCCCTATCACCGGGAGAGCACCTTTAGGATCGAGATCAATAAAATATCTGTCCATTTATCTGAGGTTACATCTGCTTGTCTCCATGGATATAGAGAAGTTTCATCTTGTACTAAACTCTGTATTCAAACCCCCAATCTCCAGTCATCTGTTATTTAAATGAAGTATCACAACATTATCAAAATCATTTTTCAAACAAACTGCTTCTTGCAACTGTTATGAAAACAATGTCTTTTTAATATTAACAAAAGAATCCTTCAGCGTTTTCAATAGTCTATTATACTACTTTTACAGCTTGTACAGAACGCTCTACTGAGTTCTTCAAACCCTCCTCGCCCAGGCTTTCTCTGAATCCTCTTTAGGCGGTTCAAACTTCCGAGAATTTTCAGCAGTTCTGATCATTCCTAAAAAAAAAACCCTTCAAATTCCCATGAGGCAAGCGCATCCAATAAGAACCCACCCACCCGACCAACCACCACCTCACTCCATGACTAATTCATCACATTTTTTTTACTGACCGCAGATTTAAAAGCAACACGATATAAAATGCACTCTGGCCCTGGTTGACTTTTATTTATTCATCCTCCACCTCCTCCCTCTGCCCTCTCTCCCACTTTGGCATTCAGGAGGCACACATCTACGGTGAGGAGAAAATACATGATCTTCTCGGTTCAACCTGGCAACGCTTTGATGTTTTAATACGAGTGGGTTTTTCATTGGCGAAGAGAAAGAAGAAGCAGCTTTGCAAACAGGAACGAGGGGGGAAAATACACTCGAAGGCCTGCCTTGGTGAACTCTGTATCGGAGGTGAGAAGATAGAGGAATCCAGTGCTGTTCTAACCAGCCCACGTGCGGTCGTTGGTTAAACAGGCTTCGAGCACACGACGCTTACGAACCGACTCCGTTCTAAGGTCAAATAAACAATGAATCATATATGAAGAGTTGGTTTTTTTCTCGTACAAAGTTGAAAGAGTTCAAGAGAAAGATTTATAAACTTTTGGAGCCGTGAGAAAGTATTTGAAGGTGAAGAAGAATGAGTGAGAACACGCTGGGGATGTTCTACTTCAGATGATCAGATCAATGTGTAACTTTTTGGTGGGGGTATGTGGCTGGCTCGTCTCCATGGTGATTGATTATTGCTTTGCCTGGAATGTTCTGCACGATGGCACTAGATTTCTGTGTTATATTGTTGTTTCCTCATCAAAAAACATTAAAAAAAAAAGCCTGAATCGTGTTTTGTTTCATTCACACATGTTTAACACACAAACTCTGAATATTTAGGCTGAGTTCTTCTCTCAAACTGAACTCTGGCTATGTTCAGACTGCAGCCTGAAGTGACCCAAATCTGATTTTTTCGCCCCTATGCGACCTGTATCTGATGTTTTAAGTCTGAATGATATATAGATTGGATTTTTTTCAAATGCGACCCAGACCACTTGGATATGTGCTCCAAAAACCAATACATATCCGATCTTTTGACATGCGACTTCAGTCTGAACGGTCAGGTCACATTCATCCCACCTACATGCAGTGACGGGAAGGTTACTTTTAAAATGTATTCCCCTACAGATTACAGATTACATGCCCCAAAATGTAGTTTGTAACGGAATCCATTAAATTCCTTAAGGTGAGTAACGTAATCTGAATACTTTGGATTACTTGATTTACTGTAGAGAAGCAAAGATGAGGATCTTCACATAAGAAGTTTTGTCTGCTAAAAAAATAAAATAAAAAGCCCAGACTTTCCTTAAACAAATAAAAAATATTATTGATAGAAGAGGAGGAGACACGTCCATGCAGCGTGGTTTAGTCCTGTTAAATCCTGGTTTAAACCTGGTTTAGTCCTGGTTTAGACCTGGTTTTAGACCTGGTTTTAGAACCTGGTTTAGACCTGGTTTTGTTTTAGACCTGATTTAGACCTGATTTAGACCTGGTTTAGACCTGATGGTTTAGACCTGGTTTAGACCTGGTTTAGACCTGGTTTAGACCTGGTTTAGTGTCCTTCAATGAGTGGAAATACTGAGAAGAAAAAAAAAAGGGATATAGCCTGAAATGTGAAAACAGGAAAATACCGCTGTGTAATCCATTTATTTCAACAAAGTAACTGTAATCCAATTACCACTCACTGAAACAGTAACTGTAACCGAATACAGTTACTCATAATTTGTACTATGATTACGTAACTCCAGTACATGTAATCTGTTACTCCCTGTTAGGTTTATCTAAACATTATAAACAAGAAGAAAGACAAGAGATTAATTCAGTTTTACTCGCGAGGAGAACGGGCAGAGAGTGGGCATCAAAACCAACAGTCTCCACACGTTCTGATGACTCAAGGCCGTTCTCCTCTTTTTATTTCATTAGGAGGCCCTAGTTACAGAACGATAATTCTCAAGGGGAAGGGGAAACCAGCAAAGACATAATAAGAAACTGGTGCAGCTATGCATAGTATAAACACATAAAACATGATTAACAATCAGGAGGTGCCTTAGGTCAGACACCATCATAACTCTTGCATGTGTGACAGTGGGAGTTGGCTTCATGTGAGGAATCATCTCGAGGTTCACTAGAGCGATAGGACACTGCACACAGTTGTCAAAACACAGAGAGGTTATTCAACAAGTGACAAGTGATTGGTACATTATAAATCAAAGAATTGTAGTACATAAATGGTTAACTCATAGGCCTAGAATATCACACAAGTATTTAGCAAATATGGGATAATAAAATTATTCTGACACTCCCCAACACTGCCTACACGTCAGGCTCGAAGTCTAGTCAACAGTTCAGCCCCAATTGAAGGGGTTTTATCTGAACCAGGCAGTTTCTGAAATGATTGCCCAAGAAATGTCTGAGCGTGTCGATCCTGGCGCTAATGTCAACAAAAAATAAAGAGCCTGTGAGACAAATACAAGGAGGCTAAAGACTCAAACAAAAAAGCGGCCATGGACGTGTAACTTATCCATACGAAGAACTGGACTGTATTTTGGGAGACAAACCCAGCACTGAGCACACTCGCTGTGTGTGATGCGGGACACTTTTGGGGTGTTTTAAGTTCACACTGGTGATCACATACAAGTCACAGTTAATTGTGAACGTGTTGTTTAAATGTGAACGACCTCGCAAATAAATCGTATTTCACAAAAAAATCCAAATTGAGCATTAATCCCTGCAGTCTGAAGGTGGCCTCTGTTCCACCTTTTGATGTCAATAGAGGAGGTAATACAGGAAGTGCTCCACTGTGTTTTTAAACTCCAACTTCACTAGAATCATTTGAATCATTTCAGCTCTGGAATTGTCGATCTCTATTGAACTAAAGATAAAAAGCAGCTGTTAACTTGAAAACTACCGCTTCATGACATCACAAGGTGGAACAGAGCATTTTGACCTTTGCAAATGTAAACAGACTAATAATAAAGGGACACTCGAACATGTGTGAATGAAACAAAACACAACTGTGAACATACTTTTGAAGGCCGTGTTCCATTCGTTATTTTACATTTCCTTAAGAACGAAAAACAATAAAACGGGAAAACAGTTTGTTATTTCATTATTCTGTTTTAGTGTCAAACAGAAAAACACATTTCGACCTCTGTTTCCAATATTTATTTTAAAGTTTATTTCAAAAAACAGTCACCGTGCCTATTTCAATTTTGATATTTTATTCTCTCTGGTTTATATACTTTCTAAGATGCGAAAGTAAACGCGTCGCTATAAAAGAAGAAGACATGTTTGTCCACAAAATTGCAACGATTTTTCATTTAAGTCCTTCTAGCAGCAAATAAACCAGAGAATAAAATATCAAAATTGAAATAGGCATAGAGAGTGTTATTTAATTGGTGTAACTTGAAATAAACTTTAAATTAAATATTGGAAATAGAGGTCAGAATCATTTTTTTTTAACTGTTTTCCCATTTTATTGTTTTCGTTCTTAATTGAAATTCAAAAGGAGAAATAGTACACGGACCTTTTGAGGACAAAGCAGGATTTTAACATGACTCAAACCTCACAAGAGTCAGTTTTGTGTAATATATTCCTTGTTATTCCTTAGAGTACCGGAAAAAACACGTATTCTTGCTGTGAATGGGCTTGCCTCTCCACAGGCCTCACCCGTAACTTGCCCTTGTGGTAAAATACAAGTATAATGTGGAATAATACAAGCGTAATGGAGCCGTTCAGACGCAGCAATAACATCTCCGTGGAGACAAACAGGTGGCGATTGCAAACACCACAAAAGTGACATAATCCTTTGAGTATTGTTATTAGGGAGGCAGGGTCGTTTCATATACACAATAAAATCTGTTTTTCTGGGACACTCCGGTCTCCAGTGAGTTATAATGGAAAAAGAAGAGCAATGAAGCTAAAGGTAAAGCTGCGTGTTTACACAACCACCACAAAGATACAACAAATAATGCCCAAGATATTGAATTATATCCTGTATTACACGAAACAGACTCTTGCATTGAGTTTTATGCCATGTTATAATGCTGTTACCTCCTCAAAAACATACATAGATTTGTGTTTGTTTCATTCACACATGTTTGAGTAACACTTTATTATTAGTCCGTCTACATCACAGGTGTCAAACATAAGGCCCGGGGGCCAGATCCGGCCCTCCAAGACTTTTAATGTGGCCCTTGGGTGATTTTCTACTAAAATATTTTTATTATATTTTCTATTAAAATCTTGTTAATTTTCTGTGGTGTTTATCACAGCAGCGTCTCCAGCGTCTCTGTACGTGGCCCCTCCCACCAGAGCAGCACAAATGAAGACTTGTCTCTTTCCAAACGCTCTTAAAGGACGATCGTTTTGACTGTTGACCGTGACACCCTCATCAGAAAAATGTCCAACATGAGAAAAGTGGAGCCGAGTGCAGGATTTTACAAGAAAAATTGACTTATTCCTGTTTACACACAAGTTGATGTTAAAACTAATTTTTCTTAAAGTTTCAGGTTGTTCATAATATTATAAACTTATAATAAGAAATAGATTTGCATTTCTCTGCACAAATATTTGAACTTATTGTTATTTTTGGGGTATATATGACATGAGTTTTCTGATCCGGCCCCTTTGGGATCAAAGTAGGTTGGATACGGCCCCCGGACCAAAATGAGTTTGACACCCCTGGTCTACATCTTCAAAGCTCAAAATGTTCTATTCCACCTCATGATGTCATGAAGTGGGAGTTTATAAGTTAACAGCTGCTTTTACCTTTATTTCAGTAGAATTATCCAAATGATTCTTGTTGCAGATCTTTAGGCACAAAAACCATTCAGGTCGTCTCTTCCACAGGGGATATTTATTATGAAGCCACATTAAAAAAAATGAAACCGGCTACAACAGTCCCCAGCTCCCGCTCTCATCCCGAGCCCAGCTGCGGTAAAAACACACTCCAGTCTAGTTCAAGGCACACGTACCAAAACCAGTGCGGGGCGTTCAAATTTAGAACAATAACACCATAAAAACAATGGGGGGTGTCAGTGAACCTCAAAACAAAGTTTACATTAATTCACAATAATCATGTAGAACTGTAAATTAATTAAGCAAGTCTCTCACAGTGAGGGTGTATGGAGTTAAAAACACAGTGGAGCACTTCCTGTATTACCACATGACATCACAAGTTGTAACTGCATTACAACACTAAAAGAACACTGTTAAATATGCAGGATTTGTGTATTAATGTGTTAGTGTGTTCATTTATGTGAATGAAACAAAACACGACTCCAGGTATGCTTTTGATGCGTAAACATGAGGGGTGTAATGGTTTGGTCTGTACCTCGGTTTTTGAGGTCATGGTTCAGTTCATTTTCGGCACAGTATGGGAACAAAACCATTTGCTTGTTGTTTATTTGTGAGTTTATTAACATAACAATTTGTTTTAACATTATACAAACGGGAAAATAAAATAAATGGGTGAAGATTCGGTGCCGGCAAAAGGTGAAAGTGAAAACCGGGGCGCGACGACCATAGTTTTGTGAGGATTCACGTGGTTTGGAGGGATGTAGTCAAGGCCGGGGGCTTTTGTTGTCAAGGCGGCCGCCCTAACTATAAAGCACTGCAGGAAACAATGCCCCAATCACAGATGAGTTCCTTCATGAATATTAAAGAGCCGAGCCTTCCTTCTGCACATGTAGTGGTGGAATGTAAACACAAACAAACAGTGCGAACTCACTCGTGCACAGCCCTGCAACGAACTGAACGTCCTGTACCAAAACTGTTGCATGAATACCGTTGTACTGTTACACCCCTAGGAAACATTATAACAAATAAAAAAATTGCGTATGGGCCCTTTAATAATAAATTAATCTCGATATTAATTGAAAAATTATCCATAAAGGGCAATCAGTAATTATTCTGACCTTTATATGACTCTATTTTGATGAAGTGACTTACATAGAAAAGCTATCTAAAGTTGTCATTTTTAAACTTTATTTATTTATTTATTTATTTTACCATATGCATATTCAGTCTGTCTCCTTTCAAGAGCTCAAAACGATCTGTTCCACATTTGGTTTTCAAACGGCGCATGCATGAATGACCCAAAACACAAAACACAAGTCAATTAGCATAAGAAATGGCTAGTCTTAAAAACGTGAAAAACAAAATAAAGTCTGCAGTGTATAAAAGTCCAAAAGTGTATAAAATCCAAAGTTCTTCTTTACTTACCTTATGCATTCCAAGAATCTTAATTACTCACCAGCACATCAACATTACTTTCTGGGTCACGGATGTTAAAAAAAGAAGAAAACTTTAACATTATAGGCCGATCTGACACATTTTACTTTGACCCTTTAAATAAAAAATATACATTTATTTTTATGTTTTTATTAATCAGGTTAACTTATTAAATCAAAGTAATGTACAGAAAAAGGTACAGTTTTTAGATCAAACCAGTGTTGGAAGAAGTACTCAGTTTTGTTACTTAAGTACAGATACTGGAGATAAAAAAAAAAAAAAAAAACTCAAGTAAAAGTATCACATGAAAAGTCTGAACAGTCTTGTAACTTGTGTCACTTTACAAAGTGTTACAACAGTGTGGTAAACGGTCTGCTGTCTAGTGTTGTGGTCAAGACTAATCGAGACCAAGACCAGTCTGAAACCACAGGGTCCCGACAAGACCAAAACCTCTGAGAGTCAAGACCGAGACAAGACCGAGACCACTGCCCATTCAGACCAAATCAAGACCATCTTATAAATCTATCTCCATTCTCTCTGACTAATGTTCATTTAAGATTATAATAAGCCAAGCAAACTGTACTGAACTTAAACTTAAACTCTGTTCCCTTTTTTGGACCATGATCCACATTTTGAGAGCTCCTTTTTTAATCCCACATCAACTAAGACTTTACAGAAAACAACTTCAAAGTGAATCAAGTGAGTTTTTTCAAGTTCATAACATCTACAGTTACATGATCTTACTGGTTTTGCAATGATGTTTAGCAGCCTCTGCACATTCACCGGCCGTAATGAAATACGATCGCACTCGTCGAGCGTTAGGCCTAGAGTTCGAGACAAGACCCAGTCCGAATGCGCTCGAGTCCAAGACGAGACTAAGACCGTAAAAAAGCAGTCTCGAGGCCGATCTCAAGACCAAGACCGCTGTCCCTTCAGAACTCACCACTGTACGATGTATCACCAACTGTCTTGGCTTAATCTGTCCTCCCGACGTCAACTTCACTGGTTATTATTTATTTTAAATGTATTAATCTCAGTTATCCTGAATATCTTAAACACTATTTAATTCCATTCAGATCCTCTTATAGTTTACGTCACGCAGATCAGATATTTTTTGTTGTCCCAAGAGTCAAAAAACAAATTGGAAAATACTAATTTAAATATAAAGCTCCTTCTGATTGGAACAATCTTCCCTCATCGATTCGTGCTTTAACTTCTGTCCCTTTATTTAAAAATGCTCTGGTTCAACATTTACATCACCCATGTCATTGTTTTTGATTATTTTGTTGAATTTTGTTGTGTATCTTGTTGTATCCTGTGACTATCTTTGAACTCTGTTTATTATTATTGTTGTTATTTTTATTATTATTATTATTTATTATTGTTATTTATTATTTATTATTTATTTATTTATTTATTTATTTATTTATTTTTTTTTTTTATTTTTTTATTTTTTTTTATTTTTTATTATTATTATTATTTTATTTATTTTATTTTTTTTCAAATTTGTTTTATTATGTGTGAAACAGTCAAGCGTGAGTGAGTGTGACTGTGTGTGTGTGTGTTTGTGGTTGTGTTGATTTTGTTGTTTTGATGTTTATTTGAATTTCTGTCTCCTACTGTCTGCCCAACTGTATCTGTCTTTTGTTGTTGTATTTATGAGGACCCACTTGAAAACGAGATGGTGACACATGTCAAGGGGCTTATCCTCCAAACAAATCAATTCAAAATTCAAATTCAAGACCGGTCTCAATTACTACGACACTACTGCTACCTACTTGTCTTCGTGGAAATGTTATTGTTTTGTCTAAAAAATCTCACAGTATGGCATTAAACATTTCTGTTTCTATGGAGACAAGCCTGCAATGCCTCCAGGCCAAGTTACAGGTCAGATCTGTAGGAATGCGTGTATTCTTGAGCCATAAAACACCTGTAATTGAATAAATGAGTTTAATGCCACACTCTGAAAACTCCACTTCCAATCTTATGGCAGCCCCCTGATCAGCTTTAAGTAAAAGTAAAAACAGTAATAAGGAGTAAAAGTGAGGTACTACAAATCTGAATCATAAACTGCATGACTAATTTCAGACATAGACAAGCTAAGAAAGTACTATTTATGAGTAATACTTTCAATCGAATCTTGTGAGGACATTTATTGAAAAGGAAACATGAAAGGCCTGGAGCTGGTAGTTTAGCGATGGTTTGCGTTCAAGGTGAACCACTCTACTCCTCAGAGATACACAGGAAGTGCTTTTACATAATGGCACGTATTAGTCAATAATATTTATGTTTATGTGCAGAGGCTCAAGGCAGTTCTTTACCAGATCTTTCTCCTCAGTCAGTTTTATCTACATTCTGCTGTGGCCTTCTAAACCAAAAGGCTCTTTATTATTATTATTACTATTCAGCTGTACACTGCTGGTCAAAAGTTTAAGAACACCACACTTTTTTCCATTTTTTTACTGTTTACTGTTGACCAAAACATATTCTAAGCTTTTGATTCATGGAAGTGTCCACCTTTGGCAGACGGGTCCGGTCAAGCGGTAACGGAGGGAAACAGGCAGATTTTTTACATTCAAATAGCTCTTATTCAGAAACTAGAGGGACTATTGAGATAAGTAAAGTATCAGAATGTAGGAAAGAGTTAACACTCCAACAGGGTAAAGTTAAACCTGTGATATTCTTTCAAGTTGTTGACAAAAAATTTAAAAACTCATGTCGGTAACGGAGGGAATGAAATATGCAGCACTTTTTGGGCAATAAATACAAACAGCGATAATTACCGGTTCTCACTTACATATCCTTAACAAACTGGTTTGAATATTTGCTTTATATAGTTTTCTACCATATGGTACAAGATTAGATTGAAAAACCTCTTACTTTTTGATATTATATTATTTTTACAGAAGATTGTTTTGAGTCAGGATTAAAAGGACACTTAGGCTGCGTTCAGACTGCAGCCTGAAGTGACCCAAATCCGATTTTTTGGCTTCTATGTGACCCGTATCTGATCTTTTAATGACAGTCTGAACGGCACAGATCTGAATTTTTCTAATGCGACCCAGACCACTTGGATATGTGCTCCTGAATCCGATACATATCCGATCTTTTGACATGCGACTTCAGTCTGAACGGCCAAAGCGCATCCATCCGACCTACACGTCATTAACAAGCGATAAACGTCACTGTTCTGCGCTGAAGCAGGCGGAAACCGGAACTGTAAAATCGCCATGTGCTCAATGCTCGCGACCATATTTGGACAACTTCCGTAAACACAGAGCACGCTCGCTGCGGTTGACGCATGGGGTTGACGTCATCGTGTCTCCAGTGCGCGTGCGGGACACTTTCGGGCCGTTTACCGTTCACACTGAAGTCACAGACAAGTCGCATTTAATTGGAAATGTGAACGACCTCAAAAACATCGGATTTCACAAAAAAATCGGAATTGAGCATTAAGCCCTGCAGTCTGAACGTAGCCTTATTTGTGAAGACTTGTGATCTGAGAGGAGCCTGTGTGAGCAGAGAGTGTTGCAAATGTGTCGGTTTAGGAGCAACTTTTTATTCTACAGCCGGTTTTCTCTTACACTGGCCTATTGTAAAGTGACTTAAGTGCCTGTACACATGTTACTGGACACGCACTGATATGTAGATGAGCTGTGAATAGAGGTGTGAATGATCGGCATTTACGCATATAATTAATTACTGGGCGCACACGCATTTACTGCTTAAGGCTGATAGCGGTTGTTTTAAGTTTGTTTACAGGCTAGAATGTCATGCAAAACTGTCATTAGGCCGACCTATTGTCTTAAAATATGACCATAAAGAGGAAAAATATCAATAAATATAAACACAACAAAATCCAGGCAAGCCAAAGAAGCAAAAATCGCAGAAACATGTTGGCTTTGGTCATCTAAATAAAGGCCTTTTAACTATACTTTTCCTCGTGCGATTTGTACTTCTTTGGAGTGCCTGGATTTCGTTCATTTAAGATTATAATAAGCCAAGCACATTTTTGTTTTTCTGTAACAATAAATGTAGCCTAAACAAACCCAACTTCAAATCTAAAATAGTCAATCCTAAATTTTATAATCAGCTGAAGATTCACAGTGAATTTTAACGTCCCTAAATATGTTGCCAGTTATTTCGGTTATATCGGTATCATATTGGCTCCAAAAAAATCCATAGCGGTCGGGCCCTAAGGATAAGTTTAATGCCAAACTGTGGAACATTGCCAGGCAAAGCAGTAACATTTCTATGGTGGCAAGCAGGTGGCACAGTTCACCTTTGTTTGCCAAAAGTACACAGCACCTGCATATAAATTACGCCCAATTACCTATGTGTGTTTTTCACAGTTCTAACCATCTCCCGAACATCTCCTAAAAAGTGTAAGTGTCTGTCATAGTTTTGAATCACTCAAGTTGCAATTTGTGGAAGAAAGTTGAGAAGAGAAGTACAAAAATAAAGTACAAAAATACCTCATCAACACTGAGAAGTCTGTCCAAAACGCAGAGACAATTTGTGCACATTTTACTGGCAGCTTAAACACCGATTTAAAAAAAAAAATAAAGGAGTTATAATTAAATTTTATCAGTCAAATCATAACTCTTGTGCAGTTTCCAATAACATTTTAAAAAGTTGTCAAGATTTCTGTAAAGTCTCAAAAGTTCTGGACCTGATTAAAACGTGAAAAACAGAGCCAGGTCCAAAGTTATTCCTCACTGACTTTATCCAATCCTAATTATTCACATTAAGTTTAAAAGCACTTCAGGGCTTTCAGAGACCAGCACGGAATTTTGCCCTCAACAACAATAACTAGCATGCTAACAGCACACTTCCTGATTACCAGACAATAAACCACTTTCTAATCAGATGCAGACAGTATACAGCAGACTTATACACAACCAAAATTGATTCTTGTGAGCTTTTAGCCATGTTAGAATGTTGTTACTTGCTCAAAAACAAATCTGGAGTTTTGTTTTGTTTCATTCACACATGTTTGAGTAAACCTTATGGAATCAATTTTGAGTCAAAGAAAGCTTTTAAAATATCAAGCAAAAGACATAAAGCAAAAGAATTATAAATCAAAATGCCAAAAATAAAACAAATAATAGATAAATTGTCATCTGTAATCAATTAAAATATCAATTTTTGCCTCTTTTATTTTTGTTCCATGTGGACAGTTAAGCTTGAAGCCCCAGAAGCTGTTGTGGACGTTTCCTGTTGAAGACAACAAAACAACATTTTGGACAAACTTATGGTCTGTGTTGTAGTCACCAAAACTACAACAGGAAATGTTGACAACAGCTTCCGGAGCTCCAAGCTCAGCTGTCTGTCAAACATAAATTAGCCAGTGGGAATGCGCCCATGAAAATCCCACCCACCTTCACATTTGTGCCAAATCTGCAACCAAACAGTCAGGTAGGGCAAATGAGAAGGCTGGAATTTCATCAAACAAAACTGAGAAAGACGAAACAAAATGTTTCCAAAGAGGTAAAGACAGATATTTTACACGATTACACAAATCATTTGATTGCAAATGTATTTATTTTATTTCATTTTTTTGTTAGATTTTTTAAAATTTGGTATTTTGATTTATACTTTTTTGCTTGATGTTTTAAAAGTTTTCTTTGCACTATTTGTCTCAAAATTGATTCCATAAACCCTTTATTATTAGTCTGTTTACATCTCTTCACATCTTGTGATGTCATGAAGTGGCAGTTTGAACAGCTCAGTACAGACTGACAATTCTAGTCCTTATCCGGATGATTTAAGTGAAGGTGTATAGAGTTTAAAAACACAGTGGAGCACTTCCTGTATCACCACATGACATTACAAGGTGGAGTTTTAAGTCTGAGAGAAGAACTCATCTTAAATACACAGGATCTGTGCGCTAAACATGTGTGAATGAAACAAAACACAACTCCAGGTCTGTTTGAGGAAACAACATTATATAACATAGATCAAAAAATAACATCATACAGACCCTTTAAATATAATAATGTGAAACATGTATCAACGAAATCATCAAATTCTTCTCCCAAGCCACATTATAATTCAGCTCCTTTTGCTTTTCCTGGGTAGATTTGTGCATTGACGTTGGAGATGCAGATTCAGAGTAATGAGCAGATGAGCACACTGGCCTGGATCCACTTGGCCCAGACAGGCAGCAGACAGAAAGGTGCTGGGTCACATTCATGTAACGCAGTTCAAATCTCCTCTGGCTCCTCTCCTCTGCACACGCTCGCTTATTCCAACAGTCGGCTGGGAGCTCGGGCTTTTCATTACAGCAAAGTGTGAAGGTAACGAGAAAGTACCGAGAAATAAGGATGAAATGGGTTTGGACGTAGTTGCAGTGATATTAATGTAGTCATGTTAATGTGAAAATGGGGTATTCTGATTTTTTATTAACTAGAATACCAGCTCCAAAGGGCCTGTACCAGATTTTTTTGCTCCTGTACTATGTTTTGAGCAAACTTTGAGACGCCCGATTACAGATTTATCGTGCAAGCGGCTCTTGAGGTCAAAATGTGCTGCTGTGTGCTGAACTTTTCCGGTGGAGGGTCCATCAAGCGCTTTTCTCCACGGACATGTTGTTGCTTTGTGTGGAATGTTTCACAGTGCGATATTAAACCTTTCTGTCTTCACCGAGACCAAAACAGACCAAGTTACAGGTCAGATCCGTGGAGAGGCGACCCCGCTCACAGTCAGAATGTTTTTCTACTTCATTTTTGAGCTATAAAACCAGCTGCAATTTAAAGAATTTAATGTAGAGATGTTTAATACTGTGGAACATTCAAGGCAGAGTAATGACATCTCCATAGAAACAAGAAGGTGACGGAACCCCAAAGAACAAGTTACACAGTGTTCAAGAATCGTTGTTTAATCTGCTTGTACCGTAGTCAAACACAAACTGAAAATGGTTGCCTTTTAAATTGACCAACCTTTTATCTGTCCATTGATGTTCATTTTTATTTCATTAGTTATTTCTGCTTTTGTTGAAGCTGGTCCCTCCTGACAGTGGTTCATTTATTTACCCGGGCTGTTGCTATGGTGATTCTCAAAGCATAGTGATATAAATCTGGGATCAGCTGTGAGCGCGCTACCTGTGTGTTAATACAAAAAAATAAAAAATAAAAATAAAAAAAGTACAAAAATTAGCATTACAATTTTCACTGACCATGGTAAAAGTGAGGAATAACTTTGGACGACTGCAAACTGTTTAAAATGGTCTAGTTCTGTTTTTCACATTTTAAGACAGTAAAAATCTGTTACAGCTTGAAAAGTGTCCAGTGTCATAGTTGTCTCCACGAGTATAGATATGCTTAATGTAGGGTGACCAGAGTTTCATAATCAAAAACTAGGACATTCTGGTTTGAGGTTAAACCAGGAAGATGTTTGGAAACATGGGATGACAACTTCCGGTGTAGCAGAGTCCCGAACAGGGACCATTTTTGGAGACCCGCACCCGCCCGCACCTGCACAGTTCAGCACTGCACCTGCCCGTTAACCCGTGATTATGTCAAAGTTAAACCCGCCCCTGCCCAGACCCATTGTTCCACCTGTTACCCGCCTGTGCCCGTGATAAATCACACTCAAATGAAAAGGATCCTAAATGAAGCATCCATCAGAATATGAATTGAAAGAATTACGAAAGAAGAATTACGAAATCACGAAATTAAATTAAACCATTACACTCTCTTCAGTACGAATACGAATTCACAGACGCGACTCGACTCGACTGTCCTCACTTCACAGACTTTATTTACTGAGCAGAAGAAACATTGATTGAGATGCTGGACTTTTGCGCCGCACATGCCACAGACTGAACCAGGACTAAACCAGGACTAAAACAGGATTAAAACAGGATTAAAACAGGAGTAAAACAGGAGTAAAACAGAACTGTTGGGATGGGCCGGAGGTGCATCCATGTAGACTGTAGGGTGACCACAGGCAAAAAGACTGGTGCAGAGCTCCGCGCCGCCCGATCATGCTTTGCGGACACCCTGCTTCACGGGCTCTTAAATCTAAGATTAGGATTAGGTCCTATTACACCCATGCATAATCACTATGCACCCACATACCCGCCTGTAAAATTCCAGAACGTTAAAAAACCCACCCATTTCAGCAACTATTTGCCTGTACCCGTCGGGTACTCATGGGTGCCCGTACCCGACCGACTGTGATAAAACCCATTGAAGTAAATGTGATCAACAGTAAAATGAAGATGTTCTGTTTGGAAACATCTTGAATTTGGCCTCGTCTCTCCTAATCACATGTACCCAGTGCACTCGGAGTTGTGTGTCAGTGGGGAAATGATGAAAACTGAGATATGGAGAGAGACACCTGGGACATTTCTTGTATAAAACTGGGACAAATCAGGGACTGACTGTCCCGGGTAAATAGGTATGTCTGGACACCCTAGCTTAATGCCATAGTGGAGAACTTTCCAATTTAAGTAATTCAAGTTTTTAAAAAAATCCACAGAAGCAACAAGTGGCAAACCCTTCACCAGAAAAGGTACATAGTGGACCATTATTTTTATGAAATTGACTTCATGAATCAAACCTCACAGCGTTGTAATTTTGCCCTAGTTCTGCTAAACGTGTGAGATGGTTTTAAGTACTTACTCACTTAGTCTGATTAAAACTGGACTTGTTATCTTAGCGTGTTTGGGGATTGTGCAAAACTGGGACAGGAAGCAGACCAACATCATCACTATTATGGATCCTGGTGAAAAACGTGCAAAGCTTTAACACGTTTAGCCATTCTTGCCGCATTCTACTCTTCTCTGTTAGCATCGGCATCTTAATCGTAGCTTTTCCGTAACAGATGCTGTGGGTGCAAGACGGAGCCAGGCTAGCGCAAATGGTCTGGGATTCCATATGGTACTGGCTAATAACTGGCCTAGATGCGGTGCGGACTATTTCCAGGATTGAGTGTGTGTTTTGCATGGATATTTTGTACCCTGGCGATCTGTGCGCACACTTTGAACTAGCCAAGAGCAGCGGGAGTGAGTCATCATAGCACGGTTTGAGATGAAGGAAGGGTCCATGTCATTTGATCTGGTTTGTTTGTCCCAATTAAATTCTGAGACAGCTGAGGTGGGTGGAGGAGAGTCAAAAAATTGTACTTAAGTAAGAGTAACATGACTTTGAAATAATATTACTCAAGAAGAAGTACAAAGTAGTGGTGCGAGAATTGACTCAAGTGAAGTTAAAAACGTATTTGGGAAAACTACTACTCTAATAAGAGTAACTTGCACTATGTAACTTTTTGTTGGGGGTCGATCGCCTTCTTGTTTCTATGGAGATGCCATCGCTCTGCCTGGAATGTTCCACAGTATGACATTAAACAGCTTTATTTTACATTTATTCAATTGCAGGTGGTTTTATAGCTCAAAAATGCCTCAAAAACAGGCATTCTGACTGTGAGTGGGGTCGCCTCACCACAGATCTGACCTGTAACTTGGTCTAGTTTGATCTTCTTTAGAGGAAACCAGAGCAAAGTTTGACGAGTTTGGAAAAATATTTAGAACTTATGTTTGGGCTCGGGTCGGACTCGGACACATCAGTCAACTGTTTCCTGTCTACAGTAAAACCACTCGCTTTGAGAGTCTTAAGTGTTCAAAAGATCAGACCACTGCACTTCTAGTTTAGATACAAGTCAAAACTGTGTTATTATTTATGAAATGTGGTGCAAAAGTTCAGATTTGATTGTAAAGCATAAAACAAGTTCGCAGAAGTAGAGTCACTATCACTAATCTGCAGCTTCACCTCGATCCGTGCGCTGTGTGAATGTAAACAGACACACGTGAGGAACTACTCTCACCTTTTTACTTCTAAAGAACATTTCAAACTGGTTTAATAGCGATTAAGTTTGTGGACTGGATGTCATTATTTGCGGAGGATCATTTACAGTATATGGATAATGTGGATGAGATGCTGCACTTTAAATTTACTGTTTTACAAGAGGTGCGTACCGTATTTTCCGGGCTATTAGTTGCTCTGGATTATAAGGCGCACTCTCATTAAATGGTCCATTTTCAAACTTTTTTCACAAATAAACCGCACCGGACTTTAAACAAAACACAACAGTACGATGGGTCATTCGGACTTTGTTTGGCGCGTTCACGGTGACTCTGGGCTTTGTTCAGTTGTGGCGTGTAGGGAGGGTGCTGTCTGGGACCGCTGGATTGTCGGCGTGTTCGCAGTGACTCAGTTGTTCAGTTGTGTCTAGAAGTGGCACATTGGACTCGCTTTTTCGGTTCGTTCCTTCTTTCCGTTCCTCGTCTGCGTGGAGTGGATGAGTGTGGCTGTGGGTGTTTGTCGCTGTCTGCTCCGTGTGTGTTTGCGTGCGCTGCGGGTGGCGCGGCTTTGTAGTTTACTGACGTCGTGCTGGGACACCCGAGTGGATTTGTGTATGGGGCACTCTGGATTGTGTCGTTTTTTGACGGGGTTAGAGGCTTAAGAGCGCGTCTAATAGCCCGGAAAATATGGTAGTAAAGTCTTCTCATTATTTTCGCTATATCCCGACTTTGTATTTTGTGTCTCTGTGTCCGTTAGAGGCCACACAAACAAACAATATCGCACCTGTGTCATTAGGAGGCCTGTGAAAATAGTGTGATTTTAATTTGGTCGGGTTCGGACACAAATATCTTGATGTCAGAATCGGTCATTGCTCTGTCGGATGTGGGTCGGGCTCGGACAGAAATATTCGGCCTGATCTGCACTCTAGTCTCCATGAAGATAGAAAGGTTTAATGCCATACTGTGAAACATTCCAGACAAAACAATAACATCTCCATGGAGAAAAGCATCTGACAGACCCTCCACCACAAAAGTTACACAGTGCAGCTTTAAAGAGTAACTGTCAGGACATAACATCTGATGTGAAGAACAAAACGATAAAAATAACGCACAAAATCTGATATTTTTAAAAGATGGACACATAAATGAGAAAAACAACTTATATCTGAAGGAGCAAGAAACACAAAAAAATAACACTTAAACGGTAAAATTGTACTATTTCCAAATGTATATGGTCCTTATCTGTACACAGTAAGATTTATTCTAGCCTCAGAGAAACAATATTCATTGTCAGATTTACTCTTTTATTAGTATATTTTTGTTTGTTTGTTTTTTAAAATAAACCCTCAGCCTTTTCTGCAGGTCTCAAACTATAATTAAAAACAATAAAACTTTTACTTTTAAAAAATGTAGTGGAGTAGAGAGAACGTATACCTGCGCTCAGACGTAGTGTTCATTAACCTTTAAGTTGAACCCGTAGTCGACAAAATTGAATACTGACTTGTTGCTGATTTATTTTCCAATATCGATCGCGCTATTGTGGCCGCTCATCTCACACACATTATTTTGAGATGTTGCTGTCACTTAAAATGAGAGAAACAAGCCTAATCAATTACGTGGAAAACAAAACGATTATATTCTCAGTGGTTTTCAAAATAATCCAAAGTGATTCCTCATGTACTTTAAGCATTTCCAAAATCCAACTTATTCATCACAAAGAGTTTATAAATGGTTTTCACAGCTCTCAAAGACCAGTGTGAGGTTTAACAACAACTAGCCTGCTAACATGCACGTCCTGATTATGTTTTAGTTTGATTTTGAGAGCTGCTTATACAGTATGTCTGAGCTGGGACAAGACAAAGTTTGCTCAGATGCATGGGAAAAATACTGGGTACACGCTCTTTAAAGGTGCATTATGTACCTTTTCTAGTGTCGGGTCCACCACCTGCTTGTCTCCATGGAGATAATATAGTTTTGCCTTGATTATTCTACAGTATGGAAACTTAGTCGTCACGATGGAAACGCATTAAAGGTTGTATGGAGGATTTTTTTTTGTTTCAAGTTGTCAATGATAGCATTATAGAGGTGCAGTAGCCTTGTAATTATGATGACCAAAAAAAAGAGAATAAAAATTCATCAACTCTGGACGTGGTGGAGCCAGATAAACATTTGCCAATAGATAACGACACTGCCTCGTTATCTGTTAGCTGACAGGCTGTCAATCAATCTCCCTACGTTTCTAGCGTAACTGACTTGCCTGCGCGCTGCCGTTACGTGGTTTACGTACGCCTGTCACGCAGTCCACAGACTCAAGACGCACAGACGCTGTTTACTCCACCAACGCAACAGTTCTTAGCGGCTTTTTTTTGACCTATATCTTCCTCGCAGTTACGCACAAAGTTTGTTGCAATGGCAGACAAGAATCCAGGAGCAGTTCGCCCCAAAAGAAAGTCCGTTTTTGAGGTCGCTGAAAGAAGAAGACAAGGGGAAAAGCAGCGAAGCCAAACTAAGGTGATTCTTGTAAGATTCATTCCAGCGATGGCGCGACTGAAGCAGACGAAGGGTCTAAAGACTGACGCACTGGGTCGCCAAATTACTCCTGGACAGGTCACTTCTGCTTATTATGAAAACGTACTTTATTTCCAAGAGCTAGACAAACATTTTTCAGGACACGAATGCGATATCCTATGTCTGAAAACGTAATTTTCAAGGCAAAGAAAGAGTCCGCTTGTTGCTGTGTGTTGTAGCTAGTTCATTCGCACGGAATCTCCACGGAATCTCACCCTTTTCTGCACCCCTGCTCCTCTCCCACTTCTTCTCAGAGCACGGAATCTCCGCGCACCCGCTCCCCCCGATCCTCACTTCTCCGCCTTGCCTAACCAACACTGTAGTTAGTTGTTTACAAGTCATGTGCAGCGCACCGGCTGTAAACAAACCTGTTTCTGGCGTAAGGAGGAGGAGGGAGGAGGCGTTTCTACGTATGGAGCTGTGGGGAGGAGGGGTGGTGTCACACATGCGCAAACAGTCAAACAGTCGCTGGATTTCTCTTTCCTTGGAAAATCCTCTATACAACCTTTAATGGACAGATCTATGGAGAAGCAAGTCTCTCCAAAAGTCAATATTTTATTTTTTTTTTTAGGTATTTTGAGATATAAAACACCTGTAATTGAACAAATGCAAGGGAGATATGTTTAATGCTTTACTGTGGAACTTTCCAGGCAACGGAATAACATCTTCGTGGAGACAAGCAAGTAACAGACCCTCCACCTTAAAAGTTACATAGTGCACCTTTGAACATTGAAAGGAAAGTAAAAAGTAAACTCTTTAAAATGTACTTAAATAAAGTACAAAAAATAAAAAAAAAGTATAGTTAAAGGTCAAATATTACACTAAACTGACTCTTGTGAGCTTTTAGCCATTGTTGTTTTAGCCAAATTGTTACAAACATACCTGTATTACCGCATGACATCACAAGATCACAAGAAGGAACATAGTTTTTAGTTTGAGGTTATGTTTACACTGAAACGAATCACCAGGTCGTAAACAATTTGCATCCAGACACGTCGTTTCTGTGTCAGAGCCTTCCCTATCCACACAGCTTTGTGCATATTTGATACATTTTACAGAAACTAAACTTAAAACCACATGGCTAATTTGCATAAACAAAGCTCAAAAAACAGCTTGCTCCTTGTGCGCTGATGCGGTTCAGCTTCTTTCAAACTAAAGTACACGACTCAGTGGAATATGTGTCTTCTTTCTGTGACAGAGAGGTGTTCTGCTTTCAGAGCCGAGGAAGATGGCAAGCGTGAAACGAAAAAGTCTTTTCATGGACTGTGTACTAGTAATTAGTTCGAGCTACTCAGTTTCCTGTTTGTTTGTTTTTTTAAACTGTTTTCTGCAATAGCGTCACATTACCAATGTCACGAACCCAGAGAATCAGGAAGGCGCAAGTCACAGTGACGTGGTCCAATAAGGACGCAACTAGAGCTCCTACGTCAGCAGTCGTTCCGTCTCTGGAGCCGTTTTTTGGATGAGTTTGGACGAACACTGCGTCTGCAAGGAAAATGACTCGAATACGTCCTAGTGTGGATGGGGCCTGAGAGAAGAACTCAGTCTAAATATGCCGGTTTGTGTGTTAAACATGGGTGAAAGAAACAAAACTCAACTCCAGGTCTGTTTGTGACGAGGAAACAACATTATACCAGAGATCAGAGAATGGCGTAATATGGGCGAGGATGGAAGGATGTTTCATATTTGCGATGTCGACTGAACAAATCACCACACACACAATAGCCAGAAAAGTTTTAAGATTCAATTACACTGTGAGTTTGGAAATAATTTTAAATTGCAGCACAACATTGCAGTGCAGGCCTTAGCCTTATAGCAAAACAAAGGTGTCCAAAACAATACTGAATGTTTGTACTCACTGTTAATAACACCGTACAATCCCACTCCTTCAATTCACACCCAAACTTAGTTACAAAACCACCTTATGCTCATCGCCATATTGTCTCTCCGTTATCAAGCACTTTCGCAGCCAAACAATGGAAAGCAAAGAGAAAGAGAGACAGACAGAGAGAGAGAAAAGGAGAGAGAGGTTGCAAACAGCTGTGAGGCAGTGAGTGCGTGGGCCGGCCCGGGAGATGGTACACAGAGACACAGAATCAGGCATTCCCTTTGAATGGTGCTTCGGCGGCGGGAGAGGAAAGAGAGAGAGAGAGAGAGGGGAGAGAGCGAAGAGAACTGCTCGGGCTGCTCAGTGACAGCCCACATACACAGGGTCAGAGTCAGGCAAACCATGAAACAGAACAAGAAACAAAACAATACAGAGGAATGTGGAATATTTACGGCTGGTTTGGACTGTAGGCGCAGAGTCAGCCTGGTGTTTTAACTTCCAGTCCCTGGGCGAGGAGGATACTGTACAGGTACACACACCTCAGGCTCAACTAGAAAAATACTTCTCCATGAAGAAGGTCATTTTTACACCCACAAATATCAAGCAGGTGTTGAGACTAGACATTTTCATATATGACAGTCCTAGTCCTCATAATCTCTAACTAGAGGCTCTGCTCTGTTACTCTGTTACTTTACTCTGAGCTTTATTTTAATGGATACTGACCAGATTCTGTGTCTGTGGACGAGACACCCATCCTATGCACCCCTCGCCCACAGGAGGGTGGACCCATGTTTTCCCTTTAGGCTGTGCCCAATTGGTCATATTTGAGTCCCAACCCCAGCACCAACCTGTGCGACGTGAGGTTTTTTCTCTGTATTTTTCTTCTGTACACTACCTTTTTTGACTGACATTTTCTGACTGGCCTGAAGTGACCCAGACCATTTGACCCCTCTGCTCCTGTATCTGATCTTTACTGAGCTTTATTTAATGACTGACCAGATTCTGTGTCTGTGGACGAGACACCCATCCTATGCACCCCTCGCCCACAGGAGGGTGGACCCATGTTTTCCCTTTAGGCTGTGCCCAATTGGTCATATTTGAGTCCCAACCCCAGCACCAACCTGTGCGACGTGAGGTTTTTAGTCTTATTCTGTTCCTAAGGGTGTGGTGAACTGGTCTTACGCTACGTTCATACTGCAGCCTGAAGTGACCCAAACCCGATTTTTTTCCCTATGCTCCTGTATCTGATCTTTTAATGACAGTCTGAACAACACAGATCCGAATTTTTCAAATGTGACCCAGTCCACTTGGATATGTGCTCCTAAAACCGATGCCATGCGACTTCAATCTGAACGGCCAGGTCACATTCATCCCACCCACATGTCAGACTCGGAGTCTAGTCAACGGAGGGAAAGCGAGGTTAGCGAGTTAATTAATATTTTGGTTCATTGCTGTATTCAAGCCTAACTGGAGGAGTTTTATCAGAACCGGGTGGTTTCTGAAATGATTGCCAAAGAAATGTCTGAATGCAGCTTCAGACGGTCTGGCTTCAATGTCAACAAAAAAATAAAGAGTCTGCGAGCCAAATACAAGGAGGCTAAAGACTCAAACAAACGAAGCAGCCGTGGACGTGTAACCTATCCATTTTACGAAGAACTGGACCATATTTTGGAAGACAAGCTCAGCGTTTAGGCGACTTCCATAAACACTATGACGTCGTTGTGTCCTCCAGTGCATGTGCGGGAAACTTTTGGGGTGTTTAAAGTTCACACTGGAGATCACATATAAGTCACATTGAATTGGAAATGTGAACAATCTTACAAACAAATCTGTCAAAAAGTTGAGCATTAAAGGTTGTATAGAGGATTTTCCAAGGAACGAGAAATCCAGCGACTGTTTGTCCTTTTTCAAATGTTGCGCATGCGTGAAACCACCCCCCCTCCCCTACAGCTCCCTACGTAGAAACGCCTTCTCCCGCCTCCTCTTTACGCCAGAAACAGGTTTGTTTACAGCCGGTGCTGCACATGACTTGTAAAACAACTAACTACAGTGTTGGTTAGGCAAGGCGGAGAAGTGAGGAGCGGGGGAGGGGTGTGCGGACATTTCGTTCGCGGACGAGAAGTGAGGAGCAGGGAGAAGAGCGGAGCAGGGAGAGAGGAGAGGGGAGAGGAGAGGGGAGCGGTGCGTGGAGATTCCGTGCCCGGAGAAGTGAGGAGCAGGGGGAAGAGCGGATCGGGCAGCGGGGACAGGAGCAGGAAAGGGGAGCAGAGAAGAGTGCGCGGAGATTCCGTGCGAATGAACTAGCTACAACACGCAGCAGCAAGCGGACTCTTTCTTTGCCTTGAAAATTACGTTTTCAGACATAGGATGTCGCTTTCGTGTCCTGAAAAACGTTTGTCTAGCTCTTGGAAATAAAGTACGTTTTCATAATAAGCAGAAGTGACCTGTCCAGGAGTAATTTGGCGACCAGTGCGTCAGTCTTTAGACCCTGCGTCTGCTTCAGTCGCGCCATCGCTGGAATGAATCTTCAAGAATCACCTTAGTTTGGCTTCGCTGCTTTTCCCCTTCTCTTCTTCTTTCAGCGACCTCAAAAACGGACTTTCTTTTGCGGCGAACTGCTCCTGGATTCTTGTCTGCCATTGCAACAAACTTTGTGCGAACTGCGAGGAAGATATAGGTCAAAAAAAGCCGCTAAGAACTGTTGCGTTGGTGGAGTAAACAGCGTCTGTGCGTCTTGCGTCTGTGGACTGCGTGACAGTCGTACGTAAACCACGTACCGGCGGCGCGCAGGCAAGTCAGTTACGCTAGAAACGTAGGGAGATTGATTGACAGCCTGTCAACTCACAGATAACGAGGCAGTGTCGTTATCTATTGGCAAATGTTTAGCCCCACCACGTCCAGAATTGATGAATTTTTATTCTCTTTTTTTTGGTCATCATAATTACAAGGCTACTGCACCTCTATAATCTATCATTGACAACTTGAAACAAAAAAAACAAAAAAAAAATCCTCCATACAACCTTTAAGCCCTGCAGTCTGAACGTAGCCTTAGTCTGACCCCTCACCTAGGACCTGTTTGTGATGGGAGACCCTACCAGGGGCACCATAGCTCGTAGGATCATTCAGGTACACAAACTCACCCACCACGATCAGGAGGCAGTTCGAGAGGGAGCCCAGTCACACAGGACGAACTCTGAGCTGAGGTGGTCCAGGCTTCTGTTCCTCCTGGACACCTCCCTGCTCAGACCGCTCCTCAACCTGGATCCAAAAGACGAAAACGGATGGATGACCTGAAAGAACTGACTTAGTTGGAATTACAGGTGAGATGATTTGTTCTGTTAAACAAGTCTTCCACACACCTCTCACCGTTTTGTTTAAAATCAAACATTTAAACAGGACGATGAACTCTTGTATTGATCACAGGCTCCTGAAATGTTTTGATTAAATCCATTCTGTATGTTTTCTGGACTTTTCAGATGATATTAAAACTTGTCTGACAGTGTTTGCTCATCTTTGCATTGTGTATGAACAAGAACAATCCAAGTTATAGTCGAAAAGGGTTTGAAAAAACAAGCAGAGAACTAGTCATCAGCTTCTGTAATACCATTCCTTTTTTGGTTTGTCTTTAGTACTTTTATTGGCAAGTGGCTCTTAGGCAAATCCCGGCTAAATCCACTGAAAACAAGATGAACGTCTTAAATGAGCTGCTCACGGGAGGATGTAAAAGCTGTCATTTTAAAGAACATATTGTGCTTGAGCCTGCTCTATAGTTTTAATCTACAACACACATGCATTTTATCTTCAGCTGCAATATTCATCTAACATGACGACGTGAAACTGCTGAATCCTGCACAGATCACCATTTAAGGAAAGCAAACTGGAGAATGAAGTAACGAATCACTCCAAACACAACTTCAAGAAAGGAAATGAGAAGAGGAAACAACTAAAACACGGTAAAAAGTTCTGAAAAGTTGATTTTGCGTTGTAGGTCCTGACTTATGGACATTCTGTCACAGTGATTTATCTCATGAAGGACGGAAATGACTCCACACACTTTCTGTTTTGACAGTGTGACTACAGAAGAGTCATGTGATCAAACGGGGTGTCATAACAGAAAGGAGGATACGAGGCGAGCGGTGATGGGAGCTTTTCCGTGTGCTCTTATTAACAGAGAAAAACTAAACAAAAAGCAAATCATTGTAGCAGTGATGAGCAATTAAAAAGTTTGTTCTCGTGATGTGATGAGTCTCTTTTAATGTGAACTGTTTGAAGCAGATTTTTTCTTTCTGTTTTTTTTTTAAAATAATAGTTTTATCCCTATCAAGTAACAATTTGTGAAGAAAAGTTGAAAACATGACAAAGTAGTAGTAGTTTTATTTTAGGGAGTTTAGAGAGCCTGCCTATGTTCCCTCATTTGTAAGTTGTTTTTTTTTTGTTTTTTTTTTTCCAAAATTAGGCCCTTTGTTCCCACATTTCCTTTATCATCAATTTGTATCAGATTTTTTCCCGATTTCTCTCAATTTGGTCGTCAGTTACACCCAACCTATTATTCAGCAGCAGTTGAATACAGATAATCAGAGGCGGCTCTACCATTAGGCAAATGTAGGCGGCTGCCTTGGGCCCCCAAACCTGGAGGGGCCCCCAACCAACTGCCCTCAGTGCCACTAATGCCCGAGGCCTCAGAGCCATTAAATTTTCTCTCAATATGACATTAACTGAGAGTAGTTTACTTTTAAACAATAATCATAAGATAAGAAAATAATAATAATCATATGTAATAAATTTAAAAATATAATTGTACGAGCAAAAAAATAAAACTACTTTTAGCTCTGGTTATCTAGTGGGTGACCTAACTATAAGACAAGTTTCCAAGCCACCATAATTAAAAAGATAGAGATGTGCATGTCTCAAGAACAATGAGGAAAAATAGACAATAAATATTATAAATATATATATATATAAAAAAAAAGTTTGCCTAGGGCCCCTAAATTGCTATACAGTATACAGTACAATACAGTAATGTGGAGGTCATGGTGCAAAGGATCCTAGGTTGAAATTAGTCTGAATCATTCCTTTAAATGCAATATAAATATAAAAATGACTTAGAGTTTAATTTTGAGAAAAATCTCACAAATAAGGGAACATAGGGTTGACCCCGATGACTTCACACGAGGGTGAATTCTGTCCAAATGTTTGACACAATTTACACAAGAAACACACTTTTATATATATTCTAAACATTGTTTCAACAAAATACAAGTGTTTTCTTAAATTCTTATTTGTCAAATCATAATTTCTTCAATTTAATAATCTTAAGTCTGTTTTAGTAAAGAGTTTAGAGTCCAACTTGTCATATGGACTTTAACATCAGGTAAAACTCATCTGTGTGGCATCCAGCCTTAGTAATTCTACTAGGAGCAGTCACTGAAACACATTGTTTATATATTTAAAACATTGTTTCAACAAAATACAAGTGTTTTCTTAAATTATTATTTGTCAAATCATAATTTCTGTGTACATTAGAGGAGCTTTGGCCAAGAGTACTACATGGTTGCAGTAACAGTTATGGATTTCCTTAGCATGATGTTAAGATTTCCAACCAAGTAAAATTTGAAATGTAAAAAAATGACCAAATTGGGGGAAAAAATTATGTCATGGGGACTTTAAAATCTGATAAAACTCATCTTGTGTGCTTCTGGCCTTAGTAATTCTAACTTAATTCAGATTTCTTTCCAGTAAAGGCAGAAAGCATGAAAGTTTTTCCATGAAGCATACATGAAAGTTGTATTTGACTCTTCAGAAGGTGGTGTTAGGAGCAGTCACTGGAGATGGGCGTGCTGGAGAGAGCAGAGCACTGACACAGAACAGAGTGGAGAGCAGAGAGGAGCAGAGGAGAGCATCTCTTTAAACTTGTATGGGCCCGGCTGTACGTTCAAGGTACTTCCAAATATAACTGCACATTTCTGCCTGGCTTCTCTCTGTGGACCCTACTCTCATCTCAAGGACGGAGCGCTCTGATATCGTTATTGCTCATAATAAAATCTTCATTTGGGCTGCACTGAAGCAAAGCAAAGGGTTATGGGTCATGTATTTTCTTTTTTTACTGTTACATGGCAATAATAAACTGTTGTGTGCCCATGTCTGTAAAAGTATTTTGAAGTTTTGACCATGAAATTTGACATGTGAATAATAAAAACTAATTTATATTATCATTTTTGGACAGTGAAATTTAATTTGAAACAGCACTATTCTGGCCTCCTGCTTGTCTCCATGTGTCCAGGATCTAATTTTTTTCAGTCGGGGGTGCGCCAGTTAGTGTTAGTGTTAGTGCTCACATATTAACATATTAACATATTTAGATCACCATGTTTTATCATTTTGGAAAAAAGCTATAACAATAGAACAGAGAACAACAGGCTGTTAAAGTCACATATGAACAGTTCTTCAGATAAACTATAACATAAACAACAGAACAAGTTTACCAAACTCTCCATCTCACTCCAAATCACTAAATCCATTTAATTCTTCATCCTCGGTGTCACTTCTGAGCAACTCCATGACCTCCAGAGGTAAATAAAGCGCCACTTCCTTTTCTGTGTAGCTGTCGTCAGACTCGGCATCAGTTCCATTTAGAATTATTCCAGCCTTTCTGAATCTCGACAGGATGGTTTCGGTGTCACTGAAGTCCAGGCTTTGTCGATCCATCCAGTGACTTCCAGGAAAGTTGCATGGCGCATCCTCCTGGTGTCAAAGTTTCTCGCTCACTTCAAACTTTCTTTCTGCTGCTCGATTACCTTTTGGGCTGCAGATTTTGCTACTTGCAGCTTCTTCTCAGTTGTCTTTATAAGTTTCTGTAAATGTAAAATTTTCAGTGGTACAGAAGTAATGGTGTGATCGACTGACATGATCCCACACAGGACAGAGGCTCTTTAATAGTAACAGGAGCAGCAGATACTGACACACAAGCCTCTCGTGACTGTCAGTGTGAACATTTTAACATATAAGTCACACCAGAGTGTAAGTCGCAGGACCATCCGAACATGAAAAAAGTGCAACTTATAGTCCAAAAAATACGGTAATTAGTTTCAGTTTCTTTTGATGCTCTGAGTCCCCACTCCCCCTTCAGAGCACTATCTTTTTACAATCGCTATGCATTCTGCAAATTAAACTACTATCACAAAGTGAATCAAAACGACGGGACTTACTAAACTTTTGTAGCCAACTTTTTGTTACCAACCAGGTGTCTTCTTCAGGGCTTTGTGTTACCAGTGGCTCCTACAGGTGTTAGCCCACTGCTGAGGAGGTTAAACTGCAGGTGGTTTTCTCCACAATCACAAGACAATCACTGACAAACTCTGGCTGAATTTACTGAAGATGGGAGCCACAACACAAGAAGATCCTTGGTAGCAAAACTTTGGCTGCAAAAGTTAAGTAAGTCCAGTTGTTTTGATTCATTTCTTATTCCTGAGTATCTCAAGATTTGCTTCAAGACAGAATCGTACCGCTAACTGTGAAGAGGGTTTGAACAGGGCCCGCGAGAGATCACTAGATTACTCAAGTAAGTAAATAAGTAAGTTTTGTCACATATGTCACTAAGACGCTTCACAGATCATTACTCATTCACTCCAAACCCGATGGTGGTAAACTACTATTGTAGCCACAGCTGCCCTGGGTCAGACTGATGGAAGCGTCACCGGCCCCTCCGACAACCACCAACACTCACGCACACACTACTTTCATACTAGGCCAGGGCTCATCAAACTAAGACCTGTGGGCCCCGGCCTGGCTCGCCCCTTTGACCGTCCCCGAGCCCCTCTGCCCCCACCACCTGAACTGGCCCTATGAGGCAATCCACAAAAGTTGTCATGGTCTATTTTTTTTAAATTACCTTTTGGCAAATAATAACACGTCTGCATCTTGTATTTGGTTGATTGTTTTGCTGCCGTAATTGCCGCCAAATTTTCGTTACCTGACAAGCTCAAGATCAAACATATAGACCGATAATTTTTTTGTTCAGTGTAAGAAGGGTGCAGTTTGTCTGAAATGTAAAGAAAGTGTGGCGGTTTTCAAAGAATATAATCTGCATCATCAGGGTCATACAATTCTGTTATAGGGTCAAGCGAGTCAGGAGAGATAATGTGGCCCCGAGAAAAGAAAGTTTAGTGACCCCTGTATTAGGCGACATGGGTGAAGTGTCTTGCCTAAGGACACAACCACAGTTTTTGCCACTGGTGCCCCCCTGTCATACCTGATTTTCCAAGCGGTCTCCCATCCAAGTACTAACCAGGCCTGGCCTTGCTGAAGGTCTGAGATCTGACAGGATCAGGCTTTAACAAGCTGTTCTGGCCACAACTACTCAAACAGACATGGACGACATATGAGACCTTTTGAGACATATTTTTGATGAGAAAACTTTATAACATGGTAGAAAACTCCAAAAAGTCAATTTGTCATTACACCCTCTACTGTAAAAGTAGTTACATAGTGCATATTTAAACTGCAAATAACATTCCCAGGAGTATTTGAGAGAAGACATATAAAAGCACTTTGTCGTATTAAAAAGAGCAGACACGTTTAAAATGATAATTATGCAAATGGTAGCGTGAAAAAGTGTGAGTGAGGTGATCTTCTGTGTCAGCAAATGAGTGTGTTACATAAGTGTCCCTCAGCCTGGAAACAGAGGAACAAGGCTGCTGCTGCGGCTGCACTGCACTGGATCTGCTCTTATAGTCCCAAATGTATGTGTGTGTGTGTGTGTGTATGTGTGTGTGTGTGTGTGTGTGTGTATGTGTGTGTGAGCGTGTGTGTATGTATGTGTGTGTGTGTGTGGTCAGGAGGTCTTCATTACATCCATGCTGTTCCCTGCTTAACCAAAACATGTTTCAGTCTGAACTGTTTGACCTGTTCACTGATGCTGCGTTAGAGCCACTGGAGTTATTTCCCATGTGAACATTACGGGTCTCAACCTCAGACTGTTAATGTGTATGTAAACAATGCGGCGAATGCTACACCGAAGGCTAAAGGAAAATAAATGTTGAACAAATGTCTCTCATATTTTAATTAACAGGACATACTCAGATTGAATCGATATCAAATGTATTAAACAAAATGGACTCTTGTGAGCTATTTGTCATGTTAGAATATTGTTACCTCGTCAAACACAGACCTGAAGTTGTGTTTTGTTTCATTCATGCTTGAGTAATCTTTTATTATTAGTCTGTCTGCATCTCCAAATTGCTCTCAAAATGCTCTGATCCACCGTCCTGCTCCTTCCTGTTTTACCGCATGACATCACGAGGTGCAACAGAGTTTTCAGTTTGAGAGAGGAACTCCTAAATATACAGGGTTTGTGTGTTAAACATGTGTGAATGAAAGAAAACACAACACAGACACAACCACAGGTATGTTTTTGATGAGGTAACAGTATAATAGAGATCAGAAAATAGTTTAATATGGACCATTTGAGTTTTGTGGGGAGTAGTATTGTTGACCACCTCAATTCACAAATAGAATTACCAGTTCAAGTAGCTTTACAGTAGCTTCAGGTCTGAGGTGGAAAATATCCCAGTTATCAGTTCATAGAAGAAAAAAATGTGTCTTGAAAAGTTAAAGGCAGTTGGTAGTGTCGTAGTACTCGAGACCTTTTTTTGTGGTCTTGGTCTCTTGTCAGACTCAGTGGCATTTGGACTCGGTCTTGTCTTGGTTTTGTAGGCACTTGGACACAGTCTTGTATTGGTCTTAAAGGTGATTGGACTTGGTTTTGTTTCGGTCTTGAAGGCGCTTGGACTCGGTCTTGAAGGCGCTTGGACTCGGTCTTGAAGGCGCTTGGACTCGGTCTTGTAGGCGCTTGGACTCGGTCTTGTAGGCGCTTGGACTCGGTCTTGTAGGCGCTTGGACTGGATCTTGTTTTGGTCTTGAAGACGCTTGGACTCGGTCTTGAAGGCGCTTGGACTCGGTCTTGTCGGCGCTTGGACTTGCTCTTGTCTCAGTCTTGAAGGACCTTGGACTCAGTCTTGTCTTGGTTTTGTAGGCACTTGGACACAGTCTTGTATTGGTCTTAAAGGTGATTGGACTTGGTTTTGTTTCGGTCTTGAAGGCGCTTGGACTCGGTCTTGAAGGCGCTTGGACTCGGTCTTGTAGGCGCTTGGACTGGATCTTGTTTTGGTCTTGAAGACGCTTGGACTCGGTCTTGTAGGCGCTTGGACTCGGTCTTGTAGGCGCTTGGACTGGATCTTGTTTTGGTCTTGAAGACGCTTGGACTCGGTCTTGTAGGCGCTTGGACTCGGTCTTGTCTCAGTCTTGAAGGAGCTTGGACTCAGTCTTGTCTTGGTCTCGAGGTCTGACCCTCGACGAGTGATAAAATGGAGATAGATTTATAACAACAGTGATATATATGTACCAAAATAACTGGAAAATACAAATAAATGTTGATAAATGATAAATGACAAAGATGGTCTTGATTTGGTCATGATGGGCCGTGGTCTTGGTGTTTAAAAGTCTCGGGCTTGTCTCGGTCTCGACCCTCAGAGGTCTTGGTCTTGTTCTAGTCTCAGGACCCTGTGGTCTCGGACAGGTCTTGGTCTTGATTGTCTTTTTGCTTTTTCTAGAATGTTCCACAGAGTTGTTTAAACCTACAAGCAGTTTACAGCAGTACTCTAGATTACAATGTAGATCTGTGGAGAGTCGCTCCTATTCACAGAAGGA
The DNA here is from genome assembly GCF_026225935.1 of Boleophthalmus pectinirostris. Classification (NCBI taxonomy): domain Eukaryota; kingdom Metazoa; phylum Chordata; class Actinopteri; order Gobiiformes; family Gobiidae; genus Boleophthalmus; species Boleophthalmus pectinirostris. Next base: position 27,403,488 of record NW_026571115.1, on the reverse strand, counting down.
ATTATTGTATTTTTGAGCAACATAAACACATGTGGTGAATAAATGCTAGATGGATTTGTTTAAAGTCATACCATGAAACATTCTAGGCAAAGCAATCACAAGAGAAGCTTATGTAATTAACAGATATCTGCAACTACACATACACATTATTCTCCTCCAGATAATCTCTCTCTTTCTCAAACAAGGACAAAATTCTGCTGAAGTCAGAATTCACTTTTCTATGCGTTGGTGAAGTGGACTCTTTCTGTAAATTTACTTTTTAACTTCTCCCTGCGATGTCCTTCAAGTGATTTTCAAAAACACCAGTGGTCTCTTTTACCCCGCGCAAAGATAAGAAGTACAATCCCCCTCATCTCGGCACAGTCCCCACAGACCGAGCAGGCGTCACCATCTGAAAGCTCTCTGGCTCCGGCGGCTCAGATCTGTTTGTGCGAGGCTCCTCTTAGATATGAGAGAGTTTTTGTACAGGGTAAATGTTGAGGACTCATCATAATCCCTCATTCCCATTCAAAGACATGCCTGACTGCACCAGCCCCGACCAGGCCCACACAGAGCTCTGCTTTTTAAAGGGCCACTATGGAACTTTTCTACGCCTTTCCACTTGTAGACTTTTTGTACTTAAAATACGAAACAAAATGTAATGTTGCTTGAATTAAGAAAAACACACTTATTTCATTGGTTGATAATTTTATTTGTCAAGTTGAATTGACTCAAATAAATTAATTTAAGTCATTTTAATTTAGCTAGATATTGTTTTTTTTTCCAGTGATGGCATTAAAATAACAAAAATATACAGCTTGGATGGCACTGTTTGGATTAGATTATCATTTTTGTGTCACATAAAATCTAGATAGTATTTGACAAAGGCACCACACGTCACTGCAACAGTAGATTTAGTAAAAGTTTGCTTAGTCTCTGATTTAAAGCCTAAATGCTCTGGACTAGAAGCTGTTGAGCGTTAGAAGAAGTACTTCTGTAGATGGACTTTGGCTGCGGACATGGAGCTGCACTAAAAACAAAACAAAAAAACAAAACAAAACACCTGCTGTGGTTGGCTGCTTTTGTTTTTGAAACATCATATCATGGGATTTTAACCAACTGAGAAGTGCAGCATGTGCCGCTCAAAGGGCGCAAGTGATGGACTGTTCTATTGTATGAAATTAACTACTTGTTTTTCTCGTATCCATGGAGATCATGCAAGGACATTTGAGGCTCGGTCCACACTAGTACATATTCAAGTTGTTTTCGTTGTGGATGCAGTGTTCGTTCACACTAATCTGATGAAAAACGGCTCCAGAGATGGAACGATCTGGTGCCTCCAGCTCCCATGAATTCATCTGAGTACAGATCTGATCTGGTACCATGTGGACTCCTGAAAATGCTGATACGTTGCCGTAGGTCTATACGCCGCAAAGTTATTTACTGCCAAAACGCTAAGAGGCTAGACTATATGTCCATTCATATATACGGTCTCTGTGTACGACCTGCAGATGTATAATCTCTGAAAAGTTTCACATGAACCATCTCCAACACGATAGAAACACAGAACAGACTCACCATCAGCAGAACACCCCTCTGTCACAGAAAGAACACATATAATGAACTGAGTCGTGTCCTTTACTCCGACAGAAGCTGAACCGCATCAGCGCACAATAATGAGCTGTTTTTTGAGCGCTCCGTTTATGCAAATTAGCCATGCGGTTTTAAGTTTTGTTTCTGTAAAACGTAAACAAATATGCTCAAAGCTGTGTGGATAGGGAAGACTTGCGGACACAGAAACAACGTGTCTGGATGCAGATTGTTTCCGATACGGTGATATGGTGATACGGATTCGTTTCAGTGCAAACGTAGCGTGAGATGCTAAATCAGGCATGTTCAAACTACGGCCTGGGGACTAAATGCGGCCCACGGACTTATGTTTCTTGGCCCTCATACTTCCAGGTGAATTGGACCATATTATCTTAAGAAGTAGCTTTTACCACAAATCTACCTTGATGAAGAAAATGCAGTGTATGAAATATTTAGAGTGTCCTTTGGAGGATCAAAGTAGAAATAGTGTCCTGATGGCTCATTCTGTCCTGCTATAAAAGCACAGATTTGAATTATTCTCTTTATTGATCATCAGTCTTTCTTCTCAATGGCCCTGTGCTTCATCTGTGTTTTGATTTATGGCCATTGATGAAAAAAGTTTGGACACGTCTGTGCTAGAAGGATTTGTATACCATATGTGACAGCAAATGTGGCAGATGACCTTCCAGATGGAATAATAAGGAATGGACCATTTCATCACCAACACACCACCAGAGGAACAAAAAAAGAGTGAGGCCTTTTCTGTTGTGTTCACCTGCTCCCCCTGAGGACACAGAGCAAAGTCACTTCTGGCTCTTCCACAGGATCTGCTGACCCTCCCTGACCAGTCCTCCTGTTAAACTGCACTGAGATCTTTGAGTGAAACACAAAGGAAACTGTGATGCACTGTGAAAATGTGCATCACTCTCTGTCTCTCTCTTTCTCTCTATGCGACTGAAGCACTGTGTATAATGTAAGTGAATATGTTTAGGTTCTGTTTGCAGCATCACATGGCAGCTTGGCAAAAAGAAGGCCATTTGATGTTAACATCAAACATCCACATGCAACTGTTCAGTGTGTCAGTGATCCCTGCAGGGCTGTACACATATACACATACACATCGACACCGGATCTCTCTCTGCTCCTCTGTACCAGCTCAAGATGCACTGACTCAGAGTTTCACTGAAATGTGCGGGGTCTGTGAAGACTTTTGAACAGAGCTTTGACAAAACTTTACTAAGACGAGTGGGTCTGGATCCATATTCTGTCTCCCTGATTTCAGATAGATGTGATTGACAGGCAGATTAACCAATCACAGAGAGGCATTGGCCATTTTTGTCAAAACAAATAAGCTGACCTACAAAGTACACAGGAAGTAGATGTAAACAGACACGTGAGGAACTACACTTTGTACTTTTAAAAGGTGCACTATGTAACTTTTTGGTTGGGGGTCCATCACCTGCTTGTTTCTATGGATATGTCATTGCTCTGCTTGGAATGTTCCAGAGTATTAAACATGTCTACCTTGCATTTATTCATATATACAGGTGGTTTTGTTGCTCAAAAATACCAAGAGAAACAGGCATTCTGACTGTGAGTGGGGTTGCCTCTCCACAGATCTGACCTGTAACTTGGTCTGGTTAAATATAGATGAGATAAGGCTGTCGCAAAAACCGCAAAAATGAATCACCGCAGTACTAAGAGGCCCACCACCGTGCATGTTGGGCCACCGCGATCACCGCACGTGACCAACGTGACCCGACCCAGAGTCCTGCAAGGGTCCATTTTTAGAGACCCCGGACCCATTAACATGCCACTTGTTACCACCCGTGCCCGTGACAACCCTGGACTAACCCAGGACCAAGGTGTGCCCACGTAGACCATTGGGTGACCGTAGGCGATCTGCTCTTAGTGCTCAGGGTTCTCTCTCTCTTAAGTCCGCGAGTACGTGACCTGGTGCAGGACTCTGACCCGAGCTGCCACAGTGAGAGCTGGGGAGATGCAGCAGCACTTGTTCCAAAGCCAAGTGTTACTTCACCCATGCTACACACGCTATATCTGCACGCATCATCGGAGAGAGTTTTCAGTGCAGCTAGGAATAGTATAACTCCAGGGGATGCGGGGTGGGGGAGGTGGTGTGATATCACCGCATACCGTGGTGTTGAGCCGCTACGCCGCACTGCAGGTGAAATTCCCTAACTGCAACAGCCCTAAGATGAGAAGCTATAGTTTAACGCTACAATTTTTCTAGAAATGAGCAATAAATTCGCCTCACTATTTTCACCGTTTACTGAGTTTGTATCAGTATCTGTCGCTCTGTATTTTTGGCTCTTGCCGTGTTGATGTTTTACTGCAAATCAGGTCCTAAATCAGAGTCCAACAAGGTTCATTTGGTCTTCTGATAATTTATGTTTTAGGTTCTTTTTTCAGACCAAGTGTTTGTTTTCATACCTGACAGTTTCGACTACTCACTAGCGGTCTTCCTCAGAGTGGTCACGTTGTGGTCGTGTTGATGTGACGTGTCCGGTCAGCTGATTTGAACTGATTTTGGTTTTGGCACTGTCTTCCTACCGGTGGAGGGAGGAGGACAGCGCCACCTGCAGCCCGACTTCTTCAGGACAGTATCCCGTGTGTGAGAGTAAGAAAGCCCCCTCGTCCCGGTTTATAGTCCCCTGGGCACATTTCTGTAACACAAATCGCCCACTGAAAAACCGAGAACCACATTATGCAGGGGACAACAAACATTATCGCTGGATTAAAGAGGCAATCGAGATACAGAAACGCACCCGGGGGACTATAAACCAGAAAGAAAGATAACATAAAAAGGTCTAAATCAGGCAAATGATCTTGTAGTGCGTTGTGTGGTGGTCTTAAACTGTCACGTGAAACTGTACATGAAAAGGGCATGGAAAAAAAAAGTGGAATATACCGGTCAATACAAAAACAATACAAAACCACCTCGGACACTGTAACCTTTCTGTCCATTTCCGTGACATACGCTTCTTCGTGCTTCGTCAACCGCAATGACCTATCAGTAATCCTCCATATGAAATTGTTGCAGAATTGGAAACATATATTTCTATAGCAGCTGTATCCCGGAGCTATGATTAATTCAGCAGATGGTGTGATGTTAACTTTGCCTTAAATATGCCATCCAATATTCATGTGGGTGTTTTGATGCGCTTGTTTAAATGAATATATGTATTAAAGAGTTTTTGTGACACGCGAAATACCTCACAGCAGAAGCCCCGTAGAGATTCTCGGGCTTAGTCATATCTTCTCTTCGGGGAACAAAAACATATACAAGTTGCTGAATTATTGATTGGGGAGATAAGAGGAGATACGTCAGTAAAGAATGGAGAGGCAAAGAGAAATTATCGGTAGCAAACACGCAAGACACCAACGGTAAATGTAGCAGAGCTGAGATGTTCAGTTTGTTTGTGTCGTGGGAGTTTACGTTTTATGATTCATTTTTGTCACTAGTCGACTGGGAATATATATTATGTATTTTTCAGGTATTTATTATTAACGGGCCTATGTTATGGTATTTTCTGATCTCTGTTATAATGTTGTTTTCTCGTCACAAACAGACCTGGAGATGTGTTTTGTTTCATTCACACAAGTTTAAAAGCACAAACCCTGTATATTTAGTTTTTCTCTCAAACTGAAAACTGTGGCCGTACCAGATTTCAGAAGCTCAGCAGGAGGTCTGGTTAGTACTTGGATGGGAGACCAATGGGAGCATCAGGTGCCACAAGGGGGCGCCAGTCACAAAAACTGTTCTTGTGTCCTTAAGCAAGACACTTCACCCACATTGCCTAGTTTGAAAGTGGTGTGTGCGTGAGTGATGGTGGTGGTCGGAGAGACCGATAGCGCAGCTTGGCAGCCTCGCTTACGTCAGTCCGGCCCAGGGCAGCTGTGGCCAGGGCTGTAGTGGGCCTGGTAAGCCACCCGCTTCTCCCAACGTGCGATATAAAAATAAATATAAAATATAGTGCTGTCATGCGATTAAAAAAATTGAGAGATTAATTAATTATGATCTGTAATTAATTAATCTAATTAATCTCATTTTAATCTCACCTAAAAATTGCTGAGAAAAGCTTCAATTTGAGGGTATTTTCATTTAAATTCATTATTACATTATTGTGGCAGATCAAAAGACTGATATAGAACAAAAAAAAGTGACTTTATAAAGTCATTTATTGTTTAACAAATCTCTCCAATTTGGCTGTTGAGCCCAAGTCTCCATGAATAAGAAACTGTTTGCTGTAAAGTAGCAAAGACGAGGAAATCTGAACATAATAACTTTTGTCTACTTAAAGACAATAAAAAGTCCAGTCTTTCCTTAACCATATTAAAAATATTATTGATAGAGAAATGCTTTATATATGAGATCACTGGTTTTAGTCCTGGTTTAGACCTGGTTTAGACCTACTTTAGTCCTAGTTTAGTCCTGGAATGGATTAATCCTGGTTTTAGTCCTAGTGTTAGTTCTGGTTTAGTCCTGATTTAGACCTGGTTTAGACCTGGTTTAGTCCTGGTGTTAGTTCTGGTTTAGTCCTGGTTTAGTCCTGGTTTAGTCCTGGTTTAGACCTGGTTTAGACCTGGTTTTAGTTCTGGTTTTAGTCCTGGTTTAGTCCTGGTTTAGTCCTGGTTTAGTCCTGGTTTAGTCCTGGTTTTAGTCTTGGTGTTAGTTCTGGTTTAGAGGCGCACAGGAGGAAGTGCGGTTTACGCCGCGTACGCGAGAAAACACGATCCACACGCGGCTCACGGGAGGACAGCGGTGTCCGCGCAGTGTCAACGGAAGGAAACGTGGTCCGCGCGTTCTCAGGTTAATGACGATGATGAAGGTGTGTGTTTGTGTGTGTTTGTGTTTGTGTGTGTGTGTGTGCGTGTCCCCTCATGTGGCAGGTCACTATAGGACAGTAGTGCAGACATCATGAGTCTATGCAGGTTGTTTTCAGGCGATATTATATTTGTTATTTTCTTTTATATTTCACGTCGGGAGAATAATTTCCAAGACACGAATGTGTTTTTACCTGTGCACTGCTGCCTCTGTTCTACTGGCTGTTTGACCTCGTCCATTGTGCGACTGACGCCGCCAACGTTAACATGACGTTTACTTACGCTGTTACTGCGTGCGTTTTGTGTGAGTTTCCGGCAATGAGTGGAATTATCGAAATAAAAAAATGTATAAATGTGTTTTGTGTGTGTGTGTGTTGTTGTCCCAACAACACATAAAAACAGGTTTTATAATAAAGAAACTCACATACAGAAACACTAAAGTTAGAGATTAAAAATGAGATTAACGCGATTAAAAAACATAACGCGCTAAATATGACTGTAATTAATTAATCGCAATTAACGCGATAATTTGACACCCCTAATAAAATAGTTACAACTGAAATATCAATCTGGAGCTACTGGCAATGGTGAAAACAACGTGCATAGGCTCATGATATCTCCAGTACTGACCAATAGTGACCCGCGACATGACTAGGACTAAAACGGGTCTAAAGCAGGACTAAACTAGAACTAAACCAGGACTGAGGGTTGGGAAGGGCCCGGAGGTGCGTCTGCGTAGACCGTCGAGTGACCACAGGCAAAAGGACCGACGCAGAACTCCGCCTCCCACAGGGATAAACACAGCCGTCACGATACTCTTCTCCATGGGCTCAGGGTTCTCTCTCTCTCTCTCTCTCTCTCTCTTTCTCATTCTCTTTCAAGTCCAAGATTCATCCTAGTTTAGTCCTGATTTAGACATGGTTTAGACTTGGTTTAGTCCTGGTTTAGACCTGGTTTTGTCCTGGTTTAGACCTGGTTTATTCCTGGTTTAGTCTTGGTCTAGTCCTGGTTTATTGCTGGTTTAGTCCTGGTTTAGACCTGGTTTTGTCCTGGTTCAGTCCTGGTTTAGTCCTGGTATAGATTTGGTTTAGTCCTGGTTCAGTCATGAATTGCGTACCCTCATTTAAAACATTCCCACTACACTGGCTGTTATAATTTGAGGGAATTAACCTAAATATCAACAATCAGACAAACTCTTTAAACTACAACGTCTCAGAGCAACGTTACTTAAGCTCTTCAAACATTACTTTTAGAACTCAAACTCATCTTCTTCTGAAAAAAGTATGCCCAATGTTTGTCTTTTTCTTTCTTTTAGGCTTTTTTAATTAATTTGTTTAAATATTTAGAGTGTAAGGCACATTAGAAACTCATTAGCAGTGCAGGGAATATTGGCCACAATATAATTAGATTTAATAATTAGGTTTGAAAAAATAAATAAAATAAAATAAATAAACAATCAAATAAAGTATGGTGTATCAGATGTATCTTTTCAATCTAATGTAAAAAAAAAAAAAAAAAAAAGAAATATATAAATTAATAGACAAATAAATACAATTAAAAAATATAAATTTAATTAGACACACACACCAAACTAAAAACTTTATGATCATTTTGCAATTTTGAATGTTTAGAGTCTAAGGCATTAGAAGATCATTAACGGTGCTGGAAATATTGACCACAACTACTGAACTAAAGGTAAAGGAAGATGTTGAAAACTACCGCTACATCACATCACAAGGAACCGAGCGTTTTGAACTTTGGAGATGTAAACAGACTAATAATAAAGGATTTCTCAAGCAAGAACCAAAACACAACTCCAGGTCTGTTTTTGAGGCAGCAGCAGCATTATTACAGCTTCATATCATGGGATTTTAACCAACTGAGAAGTGCAGCATGTGCACTTCAAAGGACACAAGCCAGGGACTGTTGGATTTTGTGAAATGAGCTGTTTGTTTTTTCCATATCCATGGAGACTGTGCAAGAGGCTTTTACACCATATGTGGCAGCAAATACTTCGACTGAATGGACAATTTCATCACCAAAAACACACCAGAGCAGTGTACTGAAAATTGTCTGTAAAATAATACCAAAACATACAAAAACACTGTCTATGGCTACGTTCAGACTGCAGGGCTAAACGCTCAATTCTTCAACTCAATTTTTTGTGAAATCCGATGTTTTTGCGAGGTCGTTCACATTTCCAATTAAATGCGACTTGAGATGTGCTTCGCTTCAGTGACATGGAGTTTATTAACAATTTTCACCTACTTCAGTGCAGAATAGTGACGTTTGTGGCTTGTTGATAACGTGTAGGTCGGATAAATGCGCTTTGGCCGTTCAGACTGAAGTCGCATGTCAAAAGATCAGATATGTATCGGTTTCAGGACCACATATCCAAGTGTCCTGGGTCACATTTGAAACTAGAAAATCACTCAGAGAGCGCAGACCTCCGCCAAGGACTACCCCCATTTTTTATATAAATTGCGATAAAATCAGTCTTCTGGATCAGATCCGGATCAGCCTTTGGAATATGAAAGAGGATCCCATTGTCCATCCCTGAGTCAAATTTCATGGGGTTTGGTCAATAATTAACCGAGATATTGAGAAACAAAATTTTTGGCCCCATTTACCACAATGTTAACTAAAATTTCAAAGTGATCCAGAATCCAGGATTTCTTCCGGATCACCCCCAAAATGAAATCAGTTCTTCCTTTTCACATTTCCAACAAATCCTGAAAATTTCATCAAAATTGGTCCATAACTTTTTGAGTTATGTTGCTAACAGACAAACAAACAAACAAACAGAGAAACGCCGGTAAAAATATAACCTCCTTGGCAGAGGTAAAAATCGGATCTGTGTCGTTCAGACGGTCATTAAAAGATCAGATACAGGTCACATAGGGGACAAAAAATTGGATTTGGGTCATTTCAGGCTGCAGTCTGAACGTAGCCTATGTTGGTTTATTACATTTGCACTGGAAGCAAAAGGTCTCACTACTGAGGGACAGAGTTTCTGCTGCAGTGAGCCCAGAGCAGTGGGGTAACAACACTTAAATACTCTCTGAGGTCCAAGCCCTTCTCAAGAACAGTTTGCATTTAGGTCAGTCTGCCTGGCCATTTGGTTGATGTAACACTTTTACATTAACATCAGAGTATGTTAGGATGATCAAACACTTTACATGTCTGCTGTTTGTGTCACACGTGAAACGGCAAACCCAAAGGTACCTATAGTCTTCCTGTGAGAGAAAACGGATTAAACAAAAAACAGTGTGGCTTTTAATACTTCTTACTCGGACAACGGAAAGAACAACACCCACTGCTAAAATTTCCACCAGAGCGGAGAAGAACGAGGCCTTTCCTGTCGTGTTCACCTGCTCCCCTGGACTCTGCTGAGATTCATTCATTTATTTATTTATTTCGGTCACAGGTATATTTTGACATTAATTCATAAACAGTCATATTTAACATATACAGACCGAAAAGGTGCAGGCTGAAGCTTAAGCTTATTATGCCCTTTACCCTTTATTCCTTTGTCAGAGCTTCATCTTGACACCAGTTCATCTTCATAAATACAGCAGGAAGAAACAAGCTAATCAGTAACAGAACAACAAAGTTCTACAGCACAAACTAAGTCTCATATTTCATGTGTCTGTCCAGAGTTAAACATTTAAACTTCTTTATGAAGTGAAAGAAAGTGGTGCACAATTTTAGGTTTTCTGTACAGTTGTTCCAGAGCTCCACCCCTTTAACAGATTTACAAAATTTCATAATGTTTGTTCTGATTTTCTTTTTAATAAACATGGTCGTGCCTCTGAGCTCATATCGGCTCTTTCGGATTTTGAACATGTTCTGTAACGATTTCGACAGGAGATTGTTGTTTACTTTGAACATGATTTTAAGAGTGTACAGGTCGACTAAATCGTAAAATTTCAGCGTTTGAAGGTTTATAAATAATGCATTGGTTGGTTCGTTATAAGTTGATAATGTGATTGCTCTTCTTGCCTTTTTTTGTAGGGTAAAGATTGGCTTTGTATTCGTCTTATATGTATTGCCCCAGATGCTGCAGGACACAGAGAGGAGGACACTTTGTCTCCTCCACAGGATCTGCTGACCCTCCCTGAACATTCCTCCTGTTAAACTGCGCTGAGACCTTTGACTGACACACAAAGGACACTCACTGAGATGCACAGTGGAAACGTTGCAGCAAAACAGTTGTATATATGCACTTAATGCTTCTGTGTGCTGTTTTCTCCATCATTTATTGCACACATCAGAGGTGGAACCAAGTCACTGTTTTGCAAGTCTCAAGTGAGTCTCAAGTCTTTGACCTCGACTCTAAGTGAAGTCCCAAGTCAAATACAAGCAAGTCCAAGTCAAGTCTTGAGTCACTGGGCCATAAGTCCAAGTCAAGTCCAAGTCGTTTCAACTCTTTAAACCAAAAAGCACCAAATATAGGTTAGATTTTTGCAATTTATGTGAATTTTAAACTAAATTGTACTTAAAAGTCATGGTATATTTATACATGAGCATTTATATAAGTGCTGTAGAAACACATTTTTTTCCTTTTTAAATGTCTTGACAAGATCTTAGTGCAAATTATTACAGTCAGAATAGAAAGAATTAAGATTTAAAAGTGCAAAAAAGGATCATGTTTTCTGTACTTCCCTCTGTATTGTTCCTTGATTTATACTGCAGTACTTTTGAGGAGATCATCTCACAGTACTTCAGTTACAAAAAGTAAAAAACAGACAAGTGGGAGGGACATTCTCTAGTTTGTTCCTGCAAAATTAATCAAGTATTTTCTAAAAACATATATATTTTTTTATGAGAAGCATCAAGTCTTCTCAAGTCACAGGCCTCAAGTCCGAGTCAAGCCCCAAGTCATTAATCTTCAAGTCCAAGTCGAGTCTCAAGTCTGACTCGAGTCCAAGTCACGACCTGCAAGTCCCCACCTCTGGTACACCTCAAGTACTTTGGGCAGTTCTGTTGTTTGTGCTATAAAAATTAAAATGACATTGACACTGACTGCATTTTCTCTCTCCTTTATCTTGCTTCAACATTCCTCTGCTCCATCTCCACCGCAGCAGCAAAACGAACAGCCTCCTCAGCCTCTCCATCTTATCCACTCCTCTGTAACATATATATTTTTCCTGAATAAATCCATCTTTTATGTATTTATTTTTTACTCAAATGAAATAAGAAGTCAGTTTGAAAGGTGGGCAAAGATAGGGAAATGGTTGCAGAAGTAGGGGAAGCGTCTCGGGAGAGGGGAAGCAGGTGCAGAAGGGGTTGGTAAGTGTAAAGCGCTGAGAGGACGGCCGCTTAGAAGCATCTCGATAAGCTCCAGAAAATATTCAAGGGCCGGTGAACTCCTGCGGTGAATAAACAAGACGGAGAAGGGACTGGAGGGAATTAACCAAAATATCAAGAGTACAGCAGACAAACTCTTTAAACTACAACGGCTCACAGTAAAGTTACTTCACATATTCAAATATTACACCCAAACTCATCTTCTTCTGGTTCAGGAAGGAAAAAGACTTTTTTTTAGACTTTTTTAATGAATTTGTTTAAATATTTGGAGTTTAAGGCACATTAGAAGCTCATTAGCAGTGCTGGGAAAATTGACCACAACATAATTAGATTTAACTAAATTGTAATTTAAAAAATAAAAAAATAAAAATGTGGAAAAAACAAAACAAAAACAACAATTAAAAAATAAAATTAAATATGGTGTATAATTTTTTATCTAATATAAAAATAAATATAGTCATGAATATTTAAATAAATATAATTCAAAAACATGAATTTAATTCAAATTCAAAATTTGATGATAATTTTGCAATTTTTAATGTTTAAATCAGGGTTGTCAAACTCAAATTCACAGAGGGCCAAAATTAAAAGTCATGGGCCAAACTAAATATTTATTGAAAAATTTCAACAACATCTGCATGTTTTCTCTTCTTTTGAGATATGTAATGTTAAACCTTTTCTTATTAAAATAAATGTTTTATAATAGTTTTGCTTAAACATTGAATCTAGAACATAATATAAAAACTAAATTTTAAATAAATAATGTCTCTATAGTCTATGTGTAGCTTTTGAACTCCTTTTAAATGTTTTTTTTTTTTTTTTCCCCCACAAACCAGTCAGTAGTATTAGCGGTGCATGTGCCATACTGGCGCAGCAGCCCGCGGGGCAGCTCTAATTTTTTGATATGATCTCGCGAACTAAATATAATTATATCGTGAGCCAAATTTGGCCCCCGAGCCTGAGTTTGACATGTCTGGTTTAGAGTCTAAGGCACATTAGAAGCTCATTAACGGTGCTGGAAATATTTAGAATAAAACATAACAACATAATTAGAATAAAACATGTACTGGAGAAAAAAAAAAAAAAAAACATGGAATAAAAAAATAAAGATGTTTCACTTTTAATAAAAAAGGACAAGATAAAAACTACACACACACACACAAATTAGAAATACAATTAAAGTACAACATTACAGATTTTTTACACATTTATCCAAGTACAGTGACAGGTGCAGAAAAAAAACGTTTAAAGTGATTCTGGGAGATGCAGAGCGTTAACTTAATGTGACGAGCACAAAGCAAAGACAGGTTTAAAAGGAGAGGTCTCATCATCCGTCTCCATGACAACCTGTTTTAATAACCCCCTTCATGTCGGGTGAGGCTCTGATGGCTGTCAGGAGCTCATCCGGAGGCACTTTGAGAACTAAAATCTGATAAAAGCCATGACAAAAGTGACGGGCTACACGCAGCTACAGCTCACGACAAAGAGACCGCCGTCGTGTCTGGATCCTGACAGCCGCACGTACTTTAGAATAGAACAGGATCATATTAGTGTGGAGAAGATTCAACCTTTCACTCAATTTACATGTTACAAGTCAAAAATCTGTTTTATTTCATTAACTCCACTGTGAAAACTGGCTTTGACAAATAGCAACTTCAAACAACAGAATGGAATTTATTCGTTTTTTTATGTGTCATTTTGTGAAGTCATTTCTGTTTATAAATGTCTGATCTCATCAGATCTCAGAAAATAAGCAGGTTTGGGCCTGGTTTCTATTTAATTGAGAGACCACTGGGAAAACCACAGTGGGACATCAGTGCCTCTAGTGGAACTGATGTTGTATCCTGAGGCAAAACACTTTAGCAGTGTGTCCCAGGGCAGCTGTGGCTGTAATAGCACCATACTACTACAGAGTATTAAACAGACTGTAAACAGAAGTGGAACAACTGTGATTTCACCCATAGCATTTGACTCCAGTCAAATGAAGCTCATCGAGGCTTACAGTTACAGGGTAAATTTGGAGCCGAGTACAATATTTGATTATTATCAAAAGTGAATTGCTTGATAAAGCAGAAAGTCTGTGCTCAGTTTCTATTTGGAACACGGCGGCTATTGCGTTTGCTGTGTCCATTTCTAAATACAGTCTATGGCAGTAAAGGAATAATAATAATAACAATACACTTTCTTTAACAGAAATGTTCCACACAACAGCTCCAAAAACTCCAACAGACCAGGCATTGACACCACCTGGCTAAATTACAAGTCAGCTCTGTAAGGAGGCAGCCTCGCTCACAGTTGTATGGCTGTATTTTCTGTCTCCTTCTTGTTTTCACCCTGTTAAAGTTTTTGGCAGCATGTTTCTTGTTACCTGCTCCAGTCTCTCCTCGTCATTCCTCTGTGTGCTTCTGTTTTGTAGTTGGCCACACAGCGGGCCGGTCCTCTCCCTGCATGATGCCGACAGGTTGCCATGGCAATTGTGGTGATTACAGCAAACTCTATGAGACAATCAAACTCCAGCTGAATGCTGAAATACAGAGGAACCTGTAGATGACTCTTACATAACGTCTAAATGATGCATTTATGTGTCAGATAATAGGCTGGCCTCATATGGCAGCGCAGCATCCTGATTTAATCACAGTTTAAAATGGAGCTGGGGGACAGGTCAGACAGTTTTATGTAGAATTGACCTTTTAACTGTCACTGGACCAGACCCCATGAAACAAAACCTGACACAAATGATCTTTTCTGTCAGAAAAAATACCTAAGTTGAAATATTTCTGTAAAAGGCCCATATCACACACACTTCTGATCTCTGTATAATGTTTCCTCATCACAAACAGACCTGGAGTTGGGTTTTGTTTCATTTACATGTAACTCACAAAGTTCTTCTCTCAAACAGAAAACACTCTGTTCCACCTTGTGATGTCATGTGGTAAAACAGGAAGTGCTCCACTGCATTTTTAAACACCTTCATTAGAATCATGTGGATGATTTCAACTCTGTCCAATCTCCACTGAACTAAACACAACCTACTATGGACACTTTGCAGTAACATTGTGTGTTACCATGGTGACACAATGCACACATTAGCAAACATGGCCAAACAGGTTTAAGAAAAAATACAAAATGTATTTAAACAACACATTTTCAGGTCATTTCATGGTCATGTTTTGGTGTTTGACTTTCAACAAAAAAGACGAGAGTGATTAACTGAACAATAATGGCTAATGTAATTTTATGTGTGACCCAGAATTTAGACCAGGAGCATCAGCAGCACGTAACGTAGGCAGAGCTGCATATACAAGTACTTTTAAAACTTTCAATTTACACCAGAGGCAGCAGAGCTGCTCCTGTGACACTAGGCCTCTGTGTATTCTAACTTTTTACATTGTTTATGTATTAATTGTTCATTGGATGAATTATGTTTTAAATCACAAAACAAATGTTGGCAGTGATGAGAGAGGAGAGAGACGATGCTTTGCACCGATAATGAGTCATATCTGTGGCGCTCGAAGTAATGAAGCTCTTTACCATTTCATTTTGTTTGTCTGCACCACGCGCCTTTTCCTTCTAAAGTTGTTTCTGTCTGATGTCATAAAGTGTTTTATATTTATCCTCCAGGGCTGTAAACTTTCTGTAGTCCATCACGAGTCATTCCCCGAGCTCCTGGATGAGACGCACAGTGTTTATGCGACTGTAGTGGTTTTAGAGAATGTATTTTGAAAGGGCAACGGAAGTTTATTTTGATACCACATGCCCATTTCCTGTCTTTCCCCTGCTAAAAAGCCTGGAGACGCTCCGTTGACGCTGCAGAATTAGAACTCTAACCTAATTTGAGCAGCACATAGCTTAATGATGACGCTCGATGCGATTGTCCAACCGATTAAAAACCAACCAAAGCCAAACCTGCGCGTCTGCTGCTCGTGTGCTGTGCTGCTGCTTTAACACACTGTTACGCTTTGGTGCAAGTAGAGGGTGAGGGATTTGTTTAACAGCACAAATCCTGTCACCTGCTGTAGTTCCATCCAAGTCAGATCTTTTCAGTCAGACTCTATTAAAAAAAAAAAAGTCAGATTAAAGTCAAGTAAAGCTTCAGACAGAGCATGCCTACAGATAGCATCACATCCAAAGGGGAAAATTGAAGACATCAGCTGCAAACTATCAACACCGGTGATATTGGAGAAGAATTCGGCGCCGCTTCACAAAATCTGCTTTCGTCAAACAAAGTCAAAACAGATGGAAAACCTCGAAAACACCGCTCATTGTTGGGTTGTGTGTTATTGTTGACTAAAGAACAGATTGTGTAGGGTAGTCCAAACTGTTTATCTATTTGAATTAACCACGTTCTGAGTCATTTCGTGTGCGCTGTTTGGCATTTGTGATGTAATATACAGATTGCTTGGATTGTATAATAAAAAAACTTGAGAATAACATTAGGTTTTAGTCATATTTCTGTTTGTTTGGACTCCCCATGTCATCTGTGTGGGTGAGAGAAAACACCACGAGCGGCGGTTATTTTTGTAAACAGTGAATCATTTCTTTAGCGGGTGTATAGGTATTGTTTCCACCCCGAAGCGTGAGTAAGGCAAGTCATTAGTCACTATAGAATATATCTTTTTAAAATATTTTTTTATTATCAGAGCTTTAATTGTTTCTCTTTTTAGTTTTGATCATTTCTTAAAAGTGCGTTGGGTCCGTCAAATGCTTTTCTCCAAGAAGATGTGATTGCTTTGTCTGAATGTTTCACCGTGTGGGGTTAAACTTTTCTATCTTCATGGAGACCAAAACCAGACCAGGTTACAGGTCAGATCTGTGGAGCGGTGACCCCACTCAGTCAGAATGCATGTTTTTCGAGGTATTTTTGAGCTGTAAAACCACCTGGAATTGAATAAATGTAAAGTAGAGCTGTTTAATGTCATACTGTGGAACATTCCAAGCAGAAAAATAACATATCCATAGAAACAAGAAGGTGACTGACCCTTAACCCAAAAGGTACATAGTCCACTATTTATTCACTGTAAAGACAATGTTTATAATTCAGTGTAAAAACTAAAAACACAGTGACTCAAAGGTCCTATATTACACAAAATCGACTCTTGTGAGCTTTAATCCATCCATCCATCCATTTTCGTCCGCTTATCCGGGGCCGGGTCGCGGGGGGAGCAGCCTAAGCAGGGACTCCCAGACTTCCTTCACCCCCGACACGTCCTCCAGCTTTAAGTCATGTTATAATGTTGTTACCTCGTCAAAAATATACCTTAATTTATGTTTTGTTTCATTCCCACATGTTTGTGTAAAGGAATAACAGGGTATCGTTCTTCTGCCACTTTAAATGAGTGTACTTTTTCGCTTTGTGTGATTAATTTTTTTTCTTGTTTGGTGTGGCCCAATTAGCCAGATTCATCCGACAGTTTCACTTTGTGGAAACCGTCTGATCTCGCAGCATTAGGATTCGTTCGGTCGACGTAGGCGGGTACTTTTTTTATTTAACCAATCGCTGTTATTTGGTCGTGATGTATGTAATGCCCTAAATCCTGTAGGAAGAAGGGCAATAACTTTGATCAAATTCACCAAACATTCTCTTTGTTCCAGCTTTAAAACCTCGATCTCGGGAATCGTTGCCAACACAGAATGTATGTCTTCGTCTACATCCATCTTTACCGCTTTCTTTACTGTTGTGCTGTTCCACAAAAGGGACCCAGACAGGCGCTTGAGTTGGACGTCATGGCTTCAGAGCTCTTCGCGGACTGACAACTTCCGGGGTTCTTACAAACCGATTCCTGACCTAGTCACTGGAAACTGAGCAGAGGTACTAGGTGTTGCCAGCCTGACAATGGGCCAATGACCATGTTGGCAGCTAGAAAGGGGCAGTGCTTATTGTATAAAAACCCCATGAACTTTCTCCCTCACTCTTTCTCACACCCTGTTGTCTCTCTGTCCCGGTCAGTAGGAAGCAGTTCACCGTATTACACTTATGGGACTCATTGTAAATGTTAAGAGGATGCTAATGTTCGATGTTCTGGATGGATGTACTGGATTTCATTTTGTTGTTTTAAATGAATGTCTGAGTCTCTCTCTCTCACACGCTGTTATC
The DNA here is from genome assembly GCF_026225935.1 of Boleophthalmus pectinirostris. NCBI lineage: Eukaryota > Metazoa > Chordata > Actinopteri > Gobiiformes > Gobiidae > Boleophthalmus > Boleophthalmus pectinirostris. Next base: position 27,385,670 of record NW_026571115.1, on the reverse strand, counting down.
TCTGTCTAGACGAGGTCCCCGGGCAGTCCCAAGACTCGTCGGCCGCTCCGTGGGTGAAATTGGGTCACGCTGGGGCCATGGCGCCACACCAGCCGTGCCAGCTGTCGATTGCCCACCACGGAGCCACGCTAGACCGACTAAACGCCCGGACCTCTGGACAAGCTCTTAAAAAACTTTCTAACACATTTTGTAACTAACTCCCTCACCCCTGAACATGCCGAATTCCCCATTTATACTGTATATTGTGATGTTATTTACAGCTACGTTTTACCTTTAGTTAAGTAAAGATTTGTAATTCCAGGTCTGAAATCATGCAAACGATTCTAGTGAATGGAGTTTAAAAACACCCTGAAGCACTTCCTGTATCACCGCATGTAGTGTTGGGAAGGTGACTTTTAAAATGTATTCCCCTACAGATTACAGATTACATACCTCAAAATGTAGTTTGTAACGGAATCCATTAAATTACTTAAAGTGAGTAATGTAATCTGAATACTTTGGATTACTTGGTTTGCTGTAGAGGAGTAAAGATGAGGATGTCGTTACATAAGATGTTTTGTCGGCTAAAAGAAAATAAAAAGCCCAGATTTTCCTGAACCGTATTAAAAATATTATTGATAGAAGAGGAGGAGACACGTCCACCCAGCATGGTTTAGTCCTGTTTTATTCCTGGTTTAGTCCTGGTTTAGACCTGGTTTAGACTTGGTTTTAGTCCTGGTTTTAGACCTGGTTAAGTCCTGGTTTAGTCCTGGTTTAGATCTAGTTTAGACCTGGCTTAGTTTCCAGAAATGAGTGAAATTACCGGGAAAAAAAAAAGAAAAAAAAGGGATATAGCCCAAAATGTGAAAAGAGGAAAATACCACTGTGTCTGTTTGTGATGAGGAAACAGCATTATAACATAGATCAGAAAATAGCATAATAGTTGCCCTTTAAAATTAAAATTTGTCTAGATCGGTGCGTAATTATTTATTTTATTTCAAGTTATTCTCTTTTTAAATACTCCAATGTTATGTCCAGATCAGAAGTTTTCACAATTTTATCTGAATATACTTATAAAACTTATACTATGTAGTGTGAGCTGTACTTTTATGCACAGTTTGGAGCCAGTACTTTTACATTTTTTATAGTTAAATCCCTATTACAAACCCAAATACGTGAAGAGGGAACAGGGAAGGGCATCTGGCACAAAACCAAGCCAAAGTTCATTTCCCTGTATAAAATAATGTTTCCATCTCATCTGCCCTGCGTGGCGTCTGCTTTGTCACACTGTAACCTCAGGGATATTGTGGAATCTGTTAGCGTGGGCGAGGCTAAAATGAAACGTCAAAAGTGGCGTTGAATGATCGGTTAGTAGTACCGAAAGGATATTGTGTACAACCTCTCGGTGACCCCCGTGACACCCGACATGTTGGGGAAAAAATAAATCTGATTAAAAATGTGTAGAGACAATCCGTGTTCAGGGTGATGAGGGGTGGACCGGTGTCTGGTTTGGGTTTATGGTTGAGACGTCTACTGAAAATAAAGAAGGAGAGGACGGACAGAGCCACGCGTTGGTTGTGAACGACATTTCAACGCAGGATGAGTCTGATGATGGTTCATGGGCTTTAAAACTGCACAGGAGAAGTCAGGAGTTTTACCTATGACATCACAATCCAGGGAAAATGTTTACAGAGCATTTTGAGTGCTCAAAGAAGACAGCTTCTGATTAATGGAACAAGCGCAAATGAAACAAAATACTCCAGTATGTTTTTCTTTATTGTCGTATTTTTCGGACTATAAGGAGCACTTAAAAAGCACTTTAACTTTCTCAAAAATCAAGAAAATTGCGCCTTATAATCCGATGCGCCTTATGTATTAACTCTTTCCCCCTGGACGCTACTAGGAACAACCCATACATATGTTACGAGGGCTACACCCATAGAGCATAATTGCATAAAAGAAAACAGACTTCCACGAGTGATTTCAGGGCAATTTTGGTTCATACTCGAGTATAAAGCCCGGACAGTTTGTTGGGACATCGCAGGACTCCATACAGACGCATCAGCGGCGTTCGCTATCGCTGTTTTCCACTTTATAATCACCCTCATCATCACTTTGAAATCTAGTCACTTTCTCTAAACTTATCCATAAAATACGTCCGCTCCTCATTATTTCTAAAACTGTGCGCCGCAGCGCAATCTTTCCATTGCACGTGTTTCGTGTTGTGTTTTTTCCGGAAGCTACCATCGTCACTACTTCGATTAACTTTGGAAAAAAACATATCCTTGAATCCTATTGGTCAGTCTAGTGTGGGTTGTAGTGGCCCCCACCTATCGCAGTCTCTGTTTAAATGTGAAAAACCGAGCCATTTCTAAAGGTCGTCAAATCACGTCTTTAGTGATACAGCGGAGGTGTCAAAAGTCGTCATTAAGGGTACGAGGGGGGTCGTCAAATGTCGTCTTCATGGGGGAAAGAGTTAATTCTGGTTGCGCTTATTGACCTCGAACCGATTTTATGTGGTAAACGGAGCTCAAAAATCTGTCAAAATTTTTTTAGTACGACTTTGGTAAACTACAAAGCAACACCGCTTGATAAATTGTCAAAGTCATGTCCTTTAGTCCGACAGAAGCTGAACTGCATCAGCGCACAAGAAGCGAGCTGTTTTGTCAGCGTTTATAGTTTATGCAAATTAACTATGTGGTTTTAAGTTGTATGTCTGTAAAATGTAAACAAATGTGCGCAAAGCTGCTTGAAACACATTATTACTCAATGTATATTTGAGTCCTTCTTGTAGGAAATAAAAAAAAACAGACTTAAATTATCCACCCACATTCACATTCATAATACACATTCACCAAGACAGAAAGGCAACACGAATTACAAATTACGCCACGATCTGCCAATGAATCGTGGATGCCTGGGCTGAGGGATCAGTCTCAAGTGTCGTCCGTTTGTTTCGCTTAATGCTTCTTATAATCCGGTACGCTTTAAAGTCCAAAAAATACTGTATAAAAAAGCCAGTTTTATACGAGAAATGTCCCAGGTGTCCTTATTTTGGAGCAATTTGACACCTGCCAACAGTAAAGAGAGGCATCAGTTGTCATTTGTTTGTGTAAAATATAGAAAAGCTGCTTAAAAACGACCAAAGCACAAAGAAAATGTGACTATACTGACTCATCGTAGTCATTAATGGGCCGAGTGCAATTTTCAACAATTTTCCTTAATTACACACTTGTTTCACAGTTTTATTATTACCAGCCACCTCAAACATAGTGTGACCAATGTTTGAATAATCTTTTTTATTATTCTGTGTACACCCCAAAGCTCAAAATGCTATGTTCCAACTGGATGTCATGAAGGGGTAGTTTTCAAGTTGACCTCTTCTTTTACCTTTACTTCAATAAGACATTGTCTATTCCAGGGCTGAAATTATCCAAATAATAGAGTTTAAAACACCGTATTACCACTGTATTATCTGTAACGATAATCAATAATCAATTAATCGCACAATAAATTTTAACAAGCTGGATAATTTTTCCGGATGTGATTATTTCCATTTGCGTGTTTGACAGTTTTTCCCGTCTCTCTCACTCTCTCTACCGAAGAGTCTGAATGTCAAAAGGCTTCTATCGCTCTCTACTGACTCCTCTTGTTTCCTTCGCCCAGGGGTGTCCAAACTTTTTTCATCAAAGGCCACATATCTAAACACAGACAAAGCAGAGGGCTGTAGACTGGTGCTCAATACAGTGAATAATTGAAATATGTGCATGTTTAACATGTTAGAATAAACCTCAGTCAATCAGTCTTTATTCATGATTAAAACCACACACTAAAAAATATTCACTTTATCAAGGTAGATTTTCAAAAAAAAAAAAACTTGCAGTAAAAAGCTCATTTTTAATTGATGCAAGTTAGTTTGGGCCAAGAAAAATTTGTCCTAGAGCCGCATTTGGCCCACGGGACATAGTTTGGACATGCCTGCCTTAACATAATGACAAAACAAGTCACGAAGCCAAATCAACGCGAGTGAGTGGGACACGTGTCACCGGCCACATGCGTCAAATGCAGCGAGCGCACAAACAACGAAAAAGAAACAGCAGTCGACATGCACCCATACCTGAACGACACAACTAGCCCCGCCCCCAGGAGAGCCCAAAATCCACTGAAAATCCCACAAGACACTGACACGATACCAGACAGGACAGCGGCTCCGTCATATAACAAAACAGGATCCTGTGTCACGGGTTAATACAAACACATCAAGACCAAAATGCTGAGGCTCACAGCAGCAGCCACAGAGAGGAGCCACAATATTCCAGTGTAAGTCAATAACTAAAATAACTTTTAAGGGCATTTTTGTTACAGAGAATCAGTAATTCATTTCATTATTGTTTTCAAGTGCATTTTCTGTGTAACAAGTCCTTGCTGTGAGCCAGACTACATTAAGATATTCTTATGGTAACAAGTCTATTTTATTTAGGCCTGTTGTTTTTGTTTGTCTTACAGTTTCTGTGCAAAATTTTCTTTAGAAAGTTTATTGATGTTTGAGAGGGTGTATTTGCATTTTTCTTCCATGGGCATTATATTAGTTGAAATTGGTCTCAAAATGTCAATATTATCATTTATCTCAATAATTTCTTGGTCAATTAATCGTCCAGCAAAATTTGTTATTGCTGCAGGCCTATTACCACATGACATCACAAGGTGAAACACAGTGTTTTCAGTTTGAGAGAAGAACCTAAAGAAGCCGGGTTTGTGTGTTAAACATGTGCGAATAAAACAAAACACAACTCCATGTCACAGAGGTCAGAAAATAGCATAAAATGGGCACTTTAAATTTAGATAAAGATTTCCTCAGTTACACTTTCACTTCTTTAGTTCAAATTCAAAACGTTTATTGTCAGATTTTTATGAAACAAATAAAGAATTTAAATTGTGTTCCTCACTGCCAAACTTCTGAATAAATAATAATAATAATAAATGGAAAAGTCCAAGTGTTTTTCTTTGGGGAGATGCAGATTCATTGCTTCTACTTCTACTTGCGCTAGAATGTTTGAATGTGATTTGTTGAATAAATACAGTGGTCCCTTGTTTATCGCAGGGGTTATATTCTAAAAATAACCCGAGATAGTTGAAATCTGCGAAGTAGTTAACTTTATATTTTACATTTATTATATCTGTTTTAAGGCTGTAAAATTCCTCACCACACACTTTATACACTTTTCTCAGACAGGACAGTTACAACCATTTTTACATCCTTCTTAAAACTTACTGCTGCAGTCGTCCTTTTGTTATTTTCCTCCTTCTTTATGTAACGAACCGAAGTACAGCACAGAGTCCTGCACGGGTCCATTTTTGGAGACACGCACCCGCCCGTTAACCCGAGATTATGTCAAAATTTTGCGCTGCCTACGCCACGGACTGAACCAAGACTAAACCAGGACTAACCCAGGACTAACCTCGGACTGATTCAAGGACTGAAGAGGAGGACTAAACCATCACTGAACTAGGACTAAAACAGGACTAAACTAGGGCTAAACCAGCACTGAACTAGGACTAAAACAGGACTAAACTAGGGCTAAAACTAGGACTAAAACTAGGACTAAAACAGAGGACTAAACTAGGACTAAACCTAAAACAGGACTAAACAGGACTAAACTAGGACTAAACCAGGACTAAAACAGGACTAAACCAGGAGTAAAAAAGGACTAAACTAGGGCTAAACCAGAACTGAACTAGGACTAAAACAGGACTAAAACAGGAGTAAACAAGGACTAAAGTAGGACTAAACCAAGACTGAAGTAGGACTAAAACAGGAATAAAACAGGACTAAATCAGGAGTAAAAAAGGAGTAAACAAGGACTAAACTAGGGCTAAACCAGGACTGAACTAGGACTAAAACAGGACTAAAATAGGACTAAAACAGGCCTAGAACAGGAGTAAACAAGGACTAAACTAGGACTAAACTAGGACTGAACTAGGACTAAAACAGGACTAAAACAGAAATCAAAAAGGACTAAACTAGGACTAAAACAGGAGTAAAACAGAAGTAAACAAGGACTAAACTAGGACTAAACCAGGACTGAACTAGGACTAAAACAGGAGTAAAACAGGACTAAACCAGGAGTAAAAAAGGACTAAAAAAGGACAAAACTAGGGCTAAACCAGAACTGAACTAGGACTAAAACAGGAGTAAACAAGGATTAAAGTAGGACTAAACCAAGACTGAACTAGGACTAAAAGAGGAATAAAACAGTAGTAAACCAGGATGAAACCAGAGCTAAACCAAAACTGAACCAGGACTCACTGTCAGGACGGGCTTGGAGGTGACTACAGGAGGAAGGACCGACGCAGAGCTCCGCACCTCACGGTAACGCAGGAATTGCCAGATCGCGCTGCACTTCAGAATCATACTTCCAGCGATCGAACATTTATGTAAATTTGTCAAACTGAACACATTCTGTACTGTTCAGGAGACACGGCACGGAGGAGATTGATTGACAGTGGCTTACGGCCAATCAGGACACAGGGGGAGGAACACAATACACGTTCATACGCTGTAAAAAAAAAAAAAAAAAACACGCAAAATTGCACACAAAAAAATCTGCGAAAACGCGAAAGGTGAACCTCGTTATAGCGAGGGACGACTGTAAACCCTGTAAGACTCACACAGTAATGGCTCCATATACACACATATTAAACGTACACACATTTATAACACATCTCCCAGCTCGTTTAATTAACCTTTTTCTTAATCTCCACTCCGACTTTCCAAAATTAAAATGTTGTGATGCGGAAAATATATCACCGACCCCTTGATGACCCTCACGACGACCGACAAATCCGATTAGACTCTCCTCCCTGGACGCTTTAATTCAGCCGGCGTTCAGAACCGTGTTAGTGTCATAAGCTACGGGACGATCGCCTCTAAAAACAATATTTCCTCACGCGCGCTTTCATTTGTTTCCTGGTGAGAGGAGCGCAGGGATTATAACGTGCGAATGGTGCATGTCTGTGGCTTTAGAAAGCGTCACTGTGTAAGGTTAAATAAAGGACAGCTGTCTGATGAAGAGGACGAGGCACTTAGGAACTGTCGAGGGTCTCGGGAGGTTACAAGTGCAAATGCGGAATCGAAAGAGACGGTTGCAGCGATTTCCAGATAAAAAATATAATCCACGCTGAGGTTATAAGAGGTGATCTACTAAATACACAATTACAAGTATAATAAGATCTGGAAGATGAACCAAAAATGTCTAATCTGGTTGCAAACTCATGACATCATCAAACTGCATCGCTGCCTGTCTCTCCCCGAGGGGCTGGGGCGTCTGTGTTCATCAGAGGGTGTTGCTCCTTGTTCCAAAGACGACTGTGCAGCGCTGTGTAGTGTCCGGCTCACGCACAGCCACAGTCCTGCACGGGTCCATTTTTGGAGACTCACACCCGTCTGTTAACCCGCGATTATATCAAAGTTAAAAGACCCGTTAAGTTTCCACCCATTACCCGCCCTTGTCAGTGATAAATCGGGGTCAGCAAATTGGTCCGACAAGCCTAAAGTCCAGGAATAAACCAGGACTAAACCAGGACTGAACCTATGCCGTGTCATTAGCGGATTATAAATATATACACACCACAGCCGTAGAGTCAGGACTACACCAGGACTGGACCGGGACTAAATCAGGACTAAACCAGGTCGAAACCAGAATTTAACTAGGATTAAATCAAGTCTAAACCAAGACTAAACCAGGTCTAAACCAGGACAAAACCAGATCTAAACCAGGACTGAACCACGACCAAACCAGGTCTAAACCAAGACTAAGCCAGGTCTGAACCAGAACTTAACTAGGACTAAACCAGGAGAAGCCAGGACTAAACCACTTTTAAACAAGGACAAAACCAGGACTAAACCAGGTCTAAACCAGGACTAAACCAAGACTAAACCAGGTTTAAACCAAGACTAAACCAGGTCTAAACCAGGACTCAACCAGGTCTAAACCAGGACTAAACCAGGACAAAACCAGGTCTAAACCAGGTCTAAACCAGGACTAAACCAAGACTAAACCAGGACTAAACCAGAACTAAACCAGGACAAAACCAGGTCTAAACCAGGTCTAAACCAGGACTAAACCAAGACTAAACCAGGACTAAACCAGAACTAAACCAGGACTAAACCAAGACTAAACCACGTTTAAACAAGGACTCAACCAGGTCTAAACCGGGACTAAACCAGGACTGAACCTACGCCGTGTCATTAGCGGATTATAAATATATACACGCCACAGCCGTAGAGTCAGGACTACACCAGGACTGAACCGGGACTAAACCAGGTCTAAACCAAGACCAAACCAGGTCTAAACCAGGACAAAACCAGGTCTAAACCAGGACTAAACCAGGTGTAAACCAGGATTAACCAGGACTAAACCAGGACTAAACCAAGACTAAACCAGGTCTAAACCAGGATTAACCAGGACTAAACCAGGTCTAAACCAGGATTAAACCAGGACTAAACCAGGACTGAACCAGGAGTGCAGCTGCTGAACCAATCACCTTCGCTGATAGTTTTCTGTAATAAACACTAAAGTGTTTCTTTGAGCCTGCTCCATTGTTCCAGGAAAAGACTCTGAAATGGCACTTGTATAAGTATTTTTAGTATTAGTATTTTTCTCACATTGGGTGTTCATTTGTTTCACCTGACCCGCCCGTGTGTAATCATCACTCGCCTGCATACCCGCCTGTCAAATTACAAAACGTTTCAGCACCTACTTGCGGGTCCCCGTTGGGTGCCTTCAAACATGTGAGCTCATGAACACTGACAGCTCCTGGAGCACACGTGGACCAGGCTGCAGAGGGAGTGACTGCACCGTGTCACGCGACTAAATCAAACGTGATAAAACCCTGAGTTTAAATAAACATCAATTCTTCTCCAAATGAAAAGTGTCCACAGGTGTCTGTATGTGTTCACATTCACACATGTGAGTAATGAAGGCTGCGTGAATCATCTGTTACTGAGTGATTCAGGCTGATCACAAAATAAACACACACACACACACACACAGCCTAAAACATTTTCAGATGAACATTTGATCCTCAGTCCTGTTCTTTTGCTTGTGCTGCATTTGTCCTGATTTAATTAATTCACTCTGATAATAGTTTTATCTGAAGCAATGTGGCGAAAAACGAAAAAATATGTTCCTTGTTTTACTGTTTAAAGGGCCCATCTCATGCAATAGTTATGAAATCTTACTGATTTCTTGGAGACAGTCACAGACCAGGAACTATGAAAGTCCGACTATTGCTCATCCCCCCGCCCGTCCTGAGAAAGCACAGGCTCCGCCCTCCAAACGTGACGTAGGCTCTGAGTGAGCCGCCCTTCCTCCGCCCGTCTCAGGGAGGGAGGGGGAGACGGGTGTGCACCCTGATAGCGGCAGGAATAAACTTTTATTCATCATGGAGATGCAGCGCGTTCAGCCGCATGTGTTGGACCCAGAATCGGACGAGGACTTTGAGGTGCACGAAGCACAAGAACTGCGTCAACATCAGCTGAACATTACTGATTGGTAAAGTAGATAAACTTATTATATCATGTGCACTGCAGTGTAGAACAATGAGCTTATGCCAGGGGTGGGCAAACTTTTTGGCTCGGGGGCCACATAGGGTACTAAAACTTGACTGAAGGGCCGGACAGGAGACAGGACATGACGTGTTAAGAGCCTGGCTCCATTGCACTCGTATTTATGTTCATGTAGGACGTATTCTGCACTACGGGCTGCAACTGACTTCTGGACGTGTAAGTTTCTGAATGCATGAAAAGTGAATGAGGTCTGCTCCACCTGCACGCTTAGATCTCATTGAGAAACACAGCCCAAGCCACGCGGTTACGTACGTAAGCAATTACATGTGCAGCAAAACCAGACCCCAAGATGTTCCATGCGTTAAGATTTGTAACACAGCATCTATAAGTTTTTAGACTCGCTTTAAACCCACTCAAAATGGAAACAGTGCAGCCTTATGTCTTGAACACTTCTACCTCACTCATCGTCTGAATATGGCGCCCGAAAATGACTCCTGTCATTAGTTAGTCCGAAAGAATACTTTCCCATAAAGCATTGTGGCCAACATAGTACGCCGCACCTCAGTGTATATATAGTGCGCCATCTACTGGGAAACGCTGGAATTGCAGGAAAAATAAAACATCAACAAGGTTTATTATTGTAATTTATTCAAATTCGTCAGGCCGGATTAAAAGGTTTAAAGGGCCGCATACAGCCCCCGGGCCGTAGTTTGTCCATCCCTGGCTTATGCTGTCTCTTTTGTTTAGGTGTTCATTTGGTTAAATAAAGTAAATATAAATAAAGTTCCTGTGCATTGTGGGCAATTTGCAGCACGGCGAGGTGGCCAAGTATCCACAGGTGCGTTCAGGGTAAAAGAGCTAAACGGAGGAGTGGAGGATGTGATGACTTTGGGGGAATCGGAGCAGCACTTTGGACCTCTGATGACGTGGATCTGAAGACGAGGATCTTGGCGACTGGGAAACACCCAGAGACTCTTCACCAGTCAGGTCTGTGGTGAGGTGAGGTCCCAGAGCCGAGGCCGTGGACACACGACTTGTACCTCACACGACGAGACGCTCTCCAGTTCATTTACGCGTCTGCTGCTGGGTCTGATGGTCGTCTATAAACGTCAGCACTATTTTTGTCAAAGTGCTATTTTTGACAATAAAAGACAAAACACTGAAAAAGAAAGTAAGTGATGAATAAAGCGGTGACTAATGTGTTGTTTTGTTCTTGTCTATTTGCAGTTTTTTTTAATTTGATAAAGATGGAGTCGTTTTTAATAGAGAGGACCACAGCCGAGTTCAGACATTTGAAAAAAAAAAAAAGATAGAAAGAAAAATGACATGTTGTGGGTTGATGGGGTACACCAGATGCCCCACAAACTGTTCAGAAGCAAATGACTATTATTATGCAATTTTCTGATCTGTTATAATGTTGTTTCTTCATCAAAACACGCCCAGAGTTTTATTTAGTTTCATTCACACAAACCTGCAGATTTAGGCTGAGTTCTTCTCTCAAATAGAAAAAAAAAAATAATAAAAAATACTCTTCTTCACCTTTTGATGTCGTGTGATAATACAGGAAGGGCTCCACTGTGTTTTTAAACTCCATACATACTTCGCTAGAATAATTTGGATCATTTCTGCCCTGAGTAAAAATATAAATGGTAATAATACATTCTAAATAAGAAGTAAAAAGAGCAAGAGAGAGAGAGAAAGAGGAAATAGGAGAGAGGGAGAAAGAAGGGGAGGAAGAGAGAGGAGGAGGGAGAGAGTGGGGGAGAAAGAGCGGGAAGAAGAGGGAGGGAGAGATGGGGAAGAATGTGAATGGAACCGAGAGAGAGAGAGTGGCAAAAAAGAGGGAGGGAGAGAGAGGGAAGAAAGAATGCAGAGAGAATTGAATGAACAGAGAGAGGGAAAAAGAGGGAGGGAGACAGGGAAAAATGTGAATTGAATGAAGAGGGAGAGAAAGAGAGAAAAAAGAGGGAGGGAGAGAGAGGAAGAGAAAGAGAGAAAAAAGAGGGAGGGTGAAAGAGGGGGAGGCAGAGAGTGGGGGAGAGAAAGAGGGAAAAAGAGGGAGGGAGAGATCAGCAAGAATGTGAATGGAACCGAGAGAGAGAGAGAGAGAGAGTGGGAAAAAAGAGGGAGGGAGAGAGAGGGAAGAAAGAATGCAAAGAGAACTGAATGCACAGAGATAGGAAAAAAGAGGAAGAGAGAGGGAGAGAAAGAGTTGGATAAAGAGTCAGGGAGAGAGGGAAGAATGTGAATTTAATGCAGAGAGAGAGAGAAAGAGAGTGGAAAATAGAGGGAGGAGAGGAGAGAGGGAAGAATGTGAATGGAATCGAGAGAGGGAGGAAGAGGGGCAAAAAAGGAGGGAGAGGGGAAGGAAGAGAGTGTGTGTGTGTGTGTGTGGGAGGGAGAGAGAGAGGGAAGAAAGAATGCAGAGAGAATTGAATGCACAGAGAGAGGGAAAAAGAGGGAAAGAGGGAGGGAGAGAGTGGGAGAAAGAGTGGAAAAAAGAGGGAGGGAGAGTTGGGGAATAATGAGAACTGAATCCAGAGAGAGAGAGAAAGAGGGAAAAAGAGGGAGAGAGAGAAAAGTGTGGGGGAAAAGAGGGAGGGAGAGAGGAAGAATGAGAACTGAATCCAGAGAGAAAGAGGGAAAAGAGGAGAGAGAGAGAGTGCGAAGAATGAGAATGGAACAGAGAGAAAGAGAAGAGAGTGGAAAGAGAGGGAAGAAGGTGAAGTGAATGCAGAGAGAGAAAGAGGGAAAATGGGGGGTGGAGGGAGAGAGAGATGGAAAAAGAGGGAGGGAGAGATGGGAAGAATGAGAATGGAACAGAGAGAGAGAGAGAGAGGAAAAATGAAGGAGGGCGAGAGAGGGAGAGGAAGAGGATGGGGGAGTGGGAAAAAGGGAGGGAGAGAGAAGAATGTGAATTGAATGCAGAGAGAGAGAGAAAGAGGGAAAAAAGAGGGGGAGAGGGAAGGAGAGAGTAGGAGAGAAAGAGTGGGAAGAAGGGAGGAGGGAGAAATGGAGAAGAAAGAGAATGAAAAGAGAGAGAGAGATGGAAAAAGAGGGAGGGAGAGATGAGGAACAATAAGAATGAAACAGAGAGAGAGAGAGAGATGGAAAAAGAGGAAGGGAGAGATGAGGAACAATAAGAATGGAACAGAGAGAGAGAGAGAGTGGAAAAAGGACAGAGGAAGAGATGGGGAAGAAAGAGTGGAATGGAGAGAGAGAGGATGGGGGACCCGGTAATAATAAATTCTAAATAAATAGCAAAAAGACGACAACAAAACACGACTGTAGATCTGTTTTTGAGGAGGTGACCTTATAACAAGACTTAAAGTTCATCATTTTGTGAAATATCAGACATTTAAAAATAAACAAATCAACAAAATTATTCACATCGTTGATCTATAAAACAAATAATGTACAAAATCTGTGTTCAGTGATGAGCTGAGGTGTTTGACGAGCCTCCACAACACTCATAACCTTTAGTACGAGAGCCTATGGGAAATTCATCAGCGTTATTCCACCTCTCACTCTTCTCCTGAACCTCCATCCAGGCCCTGCCCTCCCGCGTCCGCTCAGCTCCTCCATCAAACATTCATCACAGCGTCCGCGTCTGCAGCCTCATATACATCATGAGACGCTCGGAGAAGCTCCTCACGGACACGTCCACACGCCGGAGAGAGGAACGACGAGGAACGACGAGGACGACAGGAACGACGAGGACGACGAGGAACGACGAGGAAGAGAGGAACGACGAGGACGACAGGAACGACGAGGACGAGAGGAACGACGAGGACGAGAGGAACGACGAGGACGAGAGGAACGACGAGGACGACGAGGAACGACGAGGACGACGAGGACGACGACGAGGATGACAGGAACGACGAGGAGACGGAACGACGAGGACGAGAGGAACGACGAGGACGAGAGAAACGACGAGTACGAGAGGAACGACGAGGACGACAGGAACGACGAGTACGAGAGGAACGACGAGTACGAGAGGAACGACGAGGACGAGAGGAACGACGAGGACGAGAGAGAACGACGAGACGAGGAACGACGAGTACGAGAGGAACGACGAGGACGAGAGGAACGACGAGGACGACAGGAACGACGAGGACGACAGGAACGACGAGGACGAGAGGAACGACGAGGATGAGAAGAACGACGAGTACAGGAAGAACGATGAGTAGAGGAGGAAAGACGAGTACAAGAAGAACAATGAGTGGAGGAGGAACGACGAGTACGAGAAGAACAACGAGTATGAGAGGAACGACGAGTACGGAAAGAACGATGAGTAGAGGAGGAACGACGAGTATGAGAAGAACGACGAGTACAGGAGGAATGATGAGTACGAGAGGAACGACGAGTACAGGGGGAACGAGAGTACGAAGAATGACGAGTACGAAAAAGAACGAAGGAGTACAAGGGGAACGACGAGTACGAGAGGAACGACGAGTACGAGAGGAACGACGAGTACGAGAGGAACGACGAGGACGACGAGGAACGACGAGGACGAGAGGAACGACGAGGACGAGAGGAACGACGAGGACGAGAGGAACGACGAGGACGAGAGGAACGACGAGTACGAGAGGAACGACGAGTACGAGGGGAACGACGAGTACGAGAGGAACGACGAGTACGAGAGGAATGACGAGTACGAAAAGAACGACGAGTACAAGGGGAACGACGAGTACGAGAGGAACGACGAGTACGAAAAGAACGACGAGTACGAAGGGAACGACGAGTACGAGAGGAACGACGAGTACAAGGAACGACGAGTACGAGAGGAACGACGAGTACAAGAGGAACGACGAGTACGAGAGGAACGACGAGTACGAGAGGAACGACGAGTACGAGAGGAACGATGAGTACGAAAAGAACAACGAGTACGGGAACGACGAGTACAGAACGAAAACAGGAAGAACGATGAGTAGAGGAGGAAAGACGAGTGCAGAAGAACAATGAGTGGAGAGGAACGACGAGTACGAGAAGACAACGAGTATGAGAACGACGAGTACGGAAAGAACGATGAGTAGAGGAGGAACGACGAGTATGAGAAGAACGAGTACGAAAAGAATGACGAGTACAAGAACGACGAGTACGAGAGGAACGAGGAGTACGAGGAACGACGAGTACAAGAACGACGAGTACGAGAGGAACGACGAGGAGGGAACGATAGTACGAGAGGGAACGACGAGTACGAGAGGAACGACGAGTACGAGAGACGAGAGTACGAGAGGAACGACGAGGAGAGTGCAGGAGAACGATGAATACAGAAGAACGATGAGTAGAGAGGAAAGATGAGTACGAGAGAACGACAAGTACGAGAGGAACGACGAGAGGAACGACAAACGAGGGGAGGAACGACAAGTACGAGAGGAACGACCGGGAACGAGGGAGAACAACGACTAAGAAGTACAAGGAAGACGATGAGTAGAGGAGGAACGACGAGTAAGAGAAAGAACAACGAGTACGGAAAGAAGGATGAGTACGAGAGAACGACGAGTACAAGAATGATGACACAGGAGGAACGACGAGTACGGAGGAACGACGAGTACGAGAGGAACGACGAGTACGAGAGGAACGACGAGTACGAAAAGAATGACGAGTACAAGGGGAACGACGAGTACGAGAGGAACGACGAGTACGGGTAGAACGACAAGTACGAGAGGAACGACGAGTACGAGAGGGAACGACGAGACGAAGAGAGGAACGACGGTACGAGAGGAACGACGGGAGGAACGACAAGTACTGGAGGAACACAGTCAGCACTCCGAACATGAGTAAGAGAGGGAAGGGGAGGAAGAGGGGGAGAGACAGGGAGGAAGAGAGTAGGGGATGAAGAGTGGGGAAAAGAGGATGGGAGAGAGGGGGAGGAAGAGTGGAGAAAAAGGGAAAAAGAGGGAGGGAGGGAAAGGGGAAGAGGGAGTAAGTAAGGGAGGAAGATTGGGGTCTTAAAATGTTCGTATTAACCCACTCTGCATGATCCTGGCATTTTTATTTTTTCCCCATAAATTCTTATTCCCAACAAATATTCTCCCCTACGATTGGAGATCAACACTGTGGGTAAAGTCACACTCCCGTAGTCCGCTTCTTTATACAGTTTATAAAAGGAACAAGAGAGGACAGGAAGCGCTGTTGCTGTTTATACTGAGAAGTCGTTGGCGCAATTCCCACTGCAAGTATCACATATTGCATCTGATCTTGAGCAAAACACCTTTCCCAGTACGACGACGTGTGAATTTTATAGTTTTAGTTTACAGAGTGTGGCTTTGTTTCACTCTTGTAGTTAAATGTACCAATGTTCACCGGATTCTGCGTTGTTTGTGCCTTTGAGCAAGACATTCAGCTTCCCTTGGCTTCCACTTCCACCGCGTAAACATTTTTTTCGCCGTATTTTAGATTCTGATAGGACGACGCTGGATGATTTAGTGCACCAATTTCGGACACATTTGGAAACATGTAGCAGTGTTTCCCATTCATTATTCATGTGACTCCGGTTTATTAGTGACTCCGCACATCCACACACGCTCACTCCTGCTTTTCTCTCGCACATTTTTAATACAAAATCGAGCGTGTCAATATTTTGGATGATAAATTAGCATGTTTAATTTTGTTAATTAACTACGGGGCTAATCTTTCTCACACAGAGAGAGAGACACATGCATATGTAAACACACATGCTCTGTCTCTCTGTTCCTCTCTCTCTTTCGCGTCTTTCTATCCCTCTCTCTCGTTTCTTACACTGTCTCTCTCTCTGTCCCTCTTTGTCTTTCTCTCTCTCTCGCTATGTCTCTCTGTCCCTCTTTCTCTTTATCCCTCTCTGTCTCTCTCACTTAGTGTCCTTCTCTCTCTATGTCTCTTTCTCTCTCTTATTGTCCGTCCCTCTCACTCTTTCTCTCTGTCTCTCTTTCTCTCGCTTACTGTCCCTCACTCTCTCTCTCTCTCTATGTCTCTCTCTGTCCCTCTCTGTTTCTGTCCTACCTTCCTTCCTTCCCTCTCTCTCTCTCTTACTATCCCTCCCTCTCACTCTCTCTCTCCTTCACTCTCTGTTTCTCTTACTGTCCCTCCCTCTTATTCTCTCTCTATGTCTCTTTGTCTCTCTCTCTTACTGTCCCTCCCTCCTTCTTTCTCTCTATGTCTCTCTCTTACTGTCCCTCCCTCCTTCTTTCTCTCTGTTCTCTCTCTTACTGTCCCTCCCTCCTTCTCTCTCTATATATCTCTCTCTCTTACTGTCCCTCACTCTTACTCTCTCTCTCGTTGTGTCTCTCTGTCCCTCTTTCTCCTTGTCCCTCCCTCTCATCTTTCTCTTTATCCCTCTCTGTCTCTCTCACTTAGTGTCCTTCTCTCTCTATGTCTCTTTCTCTCTCTTATTGTCCCTCCTCTCACTCTTTCTCTCTGTCTCTCTTTCTCTCGCTTACTGTCCCTCACTCCTCTTTCTCTCTATGTCTCTCTCTGTCCCTCTCTGTCCTACCTTCCTTCCTTTCCCTCTCTTCTCTCTCTCTGACTATCCCTCCCTCTCACTCTCTCTCTCCTTCACTCTCTGTTTCTCTTACTGTCCCTCCCTCTTATTCTCTCTCTATGTCTCTTTGTCTCTCTCTCTCTTACTGTCCCTCCCTCCTTCTTTCTCTATCTCTCTCTCTTACTGTCTCCTCTCTCTCTCTTCTTTCTCTCTGTCTCTCTCTTACTGTCCCTCCCTCCTTCTTTCTCTCTATCTCTCTCTCTTACTGTCCCTCACTCTTACTCTCTCTCTCCATGTCTCTCTGCCCCTCTTTGTCTCCCCACTCTCTTTCTCTTACTGCCCCTTCCTCTCACTCTCTCTCTTTGTCTCTCTCTCTGACTGTCCCTCGTTCCTTCTCTCTCTCTAGGTCTCTCTGTCCCTCTCTCTTTCTCTCTGATTCTCTCTTAAAGTCTCCCCCTTTCTCTCTCTCTATATATCTGTCTCTCTCTTAGTGTCTCTCCGTCTTTCTCTCACTCTCTCTATATCTCTCTGTTCCTCTCTGCCTCTCTCTTTTACTGTCCCTCCCTCTCTTTCTCTCTCTATGTAAGGTTTATAAGACCGCAAGAAACCATTTACAATAATGACAAAAGAATACCCTGTAAAATACTGTCAAATACTTTACTGTACTGTAAAAGTTTTTAGAAGTGAAGTTTTTATGAGTGAAAACTTGACCTGAAGAAACCACTTGGATGATTGGCAAAACTTTTGTCCAGTTCACTGCCACAGAAAACCAGTGGTACAATGGATTGTCTTTCTGTCACTAACTTGCTCAAGAGCACAACTGTAAACATGCCAATTTCCAGAGCAACAGTGCAATATTTCCATCACTCTGAATCCCATGAATAGCATATATAGCATACTTTGCAGGGACATCAAGCTGGGGGTGTTCTACATGTATCTCTATGGCAGGGGTGTCAAACTCATTTTGGTCCGGGGGCCGTATCCAACCGACTTTGATCCCAAAGGGGCCGGATCAGAAAACTCATGACATATAAACCCCAAAAATAGCAATAAGTTCAAATATTTGTGCAGAGAAACACAAATCTATTACAGAAATCTTTTTTAATTGATGAACTCTTTCTTTTACAAAATATTATAATATTATGAACAACCTGAAACTTTAAGAAAAATTCAATTTCAACACAAAGTTTTAACATGAACCTGTATGCAGGCAGGAATAAATACAATTTTTTCTTGGAAAATCCTGCACTCGGCTCCACTTTTCTCATGTTGGACATTTTTCTGATGAGGGGTGTCACAGTCAACAGTCAAAACGATCGTCCTTTAAGAGCGTTTGGAAAGAGACAAGTCTTCATTTGTGCTGCTCTGGTGGGAGGGGCCACGTACAGAGACGCTGGAGACGCTGGAGACACTGCTGTGATAAACACCACAGAAAATTAACAATATTTTAATAGAAAATATAATTAAAATATGTTAGTAGAAACTCAGCCGAGGGCCAGATTAAAGGTCTTGGAGGGCCGGATCTGGCCCCCGGGCCTTATGTTTGACACCTGTGCTCTATGGTGTAATGTTCAGCGTACAATGACCGGATGTTCCTATTTACCCAGGACAGTCCCAGGTTTGAGCCCTGTGCCCCCTGTCCCAGCAGATTTATCCCAGTTTTATACAAGAAATGTCCCAGGTGTTCCATTTTTTGACCAATTTGATCTAAACCAGGACTAAACTAAGACTAAACCAGGACTACAACAGGTTTATCACAATTCTTGACTAATCAGATCCCCATCAACAGTCAAGAGCAGCAGAAACCGTCATTCGTTTCGTCAAAATACACAAAACCAAACCAAAGAAGATGCAGTGACAGAAGCCCCTCAGATTATGACTGACACAAGAATGCACAATCTTACATGTTCTTTTCACAATTTTATTTATTCCAACCATTCCAACCCGGGTGTGTCCCAGTTTAGAGTATTGAAAATCTGGTCACCCTAGTTCGGCGGTTACTGTGCTGACGCAACGCACACATTTAGAAACAAAGTTAAAAGTTTAAGATCATCTGAAAACTGGATCAACTTGGATTTAAACACGACATTTTCAAGATCCTGTGATACAAATGTGTTTAATTTTCAACAAAATGGTGAGAGAGACTAACTGAGAAACTGTTGGTTAAAGCTAACTCACTTGTGACTGTAATTTTATGTGTGAGAGATTTGGGCAACAGCAAAACTCATCTCTCCTGTTGTAATTCAAACATAAGTCCTATTCGCACAGGATTAGTTTTACCTGTGGACCTTTGGTGATTTGTAATAATTGGAGGATGCCTGAGATCTTAATCCTGTGAGAATGTGCCATGTTTGATTCACGGTGATAATATTAGTCCGACACGAATCTGCATCTGAGTGTTTGATGCTGTAATTACGCATCTTTTCAGTCTCTTTCTTTTCTTGCCGCGTTCCTTTTTATTTCAATCTCTGTGTCAATGTCAGTAAAATAGAATCATTTACAGACTTTGTTTGCTGCAAGTAACACAGAGGTGGGGTGGTAATTTGCAAAATACCAGATGCCCCCATGTTAGGTTAGGTTGCTTTATTTGTACCTATAGGTAAGTTTGTTTTGCAGATTTAAGAAGCTGGTCCAACATTTCACATTGCATTCATCCACATCATGCGCAATAAACACGTATAAAAACACAGTTACAAAATAAAGTGTTACACTGCTCCAGTGCTGAATTAGCCAGGCTGGCGCCACCTAGTGCCTCCACTCAGTTTCATTTCTCTTCAACGACTAGGTCAGAAATCAGATTACATTAGGTTTGAAGAACCCCAGAAGTTGTAGACCGCACATCGGCCAATCAGGGAAGAGCTGTGAAGCCATGACTGGGTCCTTTTTGTGGTACAGCACAATAGTAAACAAAGCGTTAAAAAAAAAAATAAAATAAACCCATTGTGGTGAATAATTAGGATGTTTGGGATCTTGGAACTTTGAACGACTGCAAGTTGTTTAGAAGTTAATTGTGTGTTGTCTTTTTTTTGTTTTTTTTTTTACATTTTACATTGTAAAAATATTTTACATCTACATTTGTTATAATCAGACTGACAAAAATATGTTATTTAACACACCTTTATTCTGTTCAAATTATGTTTAAATTGCCACAAAAACATGTTCTTTGCACTGTCTGTGTATTTTGGATGACATAAGTAGAGGTGTTCAATATAAAAGTCAACTCCACTAAAAAAAAAAAAAAAAAAGTAAGAAAAGTTGAGATGGATGTAGACGAAGACAGAGATTCTGTGTTGGCAACGATTCCTGAGATCGAGGATTTAAAGCTGGAACAAAGAGAATGTCTGGTGAATTTTATCAACAGACTTGAAAAGTTGGGCTTTGACAATAGACACATCCCAATGGAAAATCAAACATGGCGGTTTGATGCTCACTTTTTCGGAGAACCCTTCCCAGTATGCATTGTTTAGTGACTGGAAGTCCGAGATTTGGGATGCATGTAGAGGAATACACTAGACGGTTCGCAAAAACCCCAGAGGTGGGAGTCCACACACCGGCCAATCAGTGAAGAGCTGTGAAGCCATGACTGGGTCCCATTTTGTGGTACAGCACAACAGTAAACAAAGCGGTCGAGATGGATGTAGACGAAGCCATACATTCTGTGTCGGCAACAATTCCCAAGATCGAGGATTTAAAGCCGTAACAAAGAGAATGTTTGGTGAATTTTATCAAGGGGAAAGACATTATTGCCCTTCTTGCTATGGGATTTGGGAAAAGTTAATATACCAGTTAGCCCCGTTAGTGGCGCATTGCATACGTCGTGACAAAATAGCAGCAATTGGTTAAATAAAAAAAGTACCAGCCTACTGTCGAGCGAATGAATTCTAAAGCTGCGAGGTCAGACGGTTTCCACAAAGTGAAACCAGAGATGAATTAGGCAAGTGCTGAATGGCTTTGTTCCATAAATAATAATTAAATTCATCCATCACACTAAATTCACAATAAATATTAAGTATATATAAAAAACACACACAATTTTTCCAAGACAATGTACTAAAATTGATAGATAAATAGATAACAGTTGGTTGTACTTATCCCATGTGAATAGGGCTTTAGTCAGTTATTTCTCATCAGATTGTGTTAAAATAAAATGCAGATTAAAGTCTAATTTGAGTAACACAGTACTGCTTATGGTGCGCTTCACATGCACACAGAATTTTGCTAACATCAGCTGCGAAGTATCAGTTGCGGAGTCCTTACGTTATATTCAAACACTGCGGTGGCGATCTTGTCCTTGTTCATCAAATCCTGCATTCTTACTCATAACCTACTTTGTCTAGTTTTACACTCCCCCTTCCACTCCTGTCTCCAGTGCTCTCTGTTCTAATTCATTCACTTCAAACTAAATAAAAGTAGATTCATTCTGGAGCTGTGGGTCTCATAAATCACGCTGGGTTATTGTCACTCGATGCTGGCGGACATGTTTTGTGCGGTGCGGTGTAATGAGGTGTACAAATAGGTTTTGGCAGCTCAGATTACGACAGCATATTTACACAGACGCTTCATGTTGTTAGTATTAGCATTAGGATTTCACTGTAAAAACTTTATCAGCGTTGTCTGCTGAAGGTGTTTGGAACAACGTGAAATGAATTAGACTCAAACGTGGTACAGTTATTACAGTTATTGAGAAGAAACATGACCTTTGAAATGTTTTCTTGTTGCCGGCGTAACAAAAAAGTGGAATCCTTATTAAAGGGTGGAAAGTAACGAATTAAATTTACTCATGTTACTGCAACTGAGTAGTTTTTATGAGTAATCTGTAATTTTTTAAGTAGTTTTTGAAACAGGTCATTTTACTTTTACTCTAGTACATTTGACCCAAGTATTTTACGTCATTAGATTGGGACCCGCCCTTGTTACTGAGTAAAAACAGATTGACAGAGAAAGAAAATGAAATGTGGAAAAAAAATAAAAAATCTGCAGGAAATGAAAGGAAACTGCGTGGGTTTGCATGCGAGGTGCACCCTGGGACTGCGGTGCAACCCCCACGTCCGCGGCCAAGCTACCGCTGGAGCAACTGGAGCCTGGGGCATGGGCCAGTGCCGGCGCCGAGTGGAGCAGGAGGTGACCGCGCTCAACAGCGAGCCCCAGCAGCTGCAGCAGCACATCAGAGGTCAGTCAGTGTTGGAATTACGTGGGAGCCAGTGGGAAAAGAGCTCCCACAGCGTGAGCGATGGCTCCCATGAAAGCAGCAAAATCAATTATCTGAGGGGGGATATCTCAAAAACGTCATATTTAATCATAAATAAAACTCATTTACGATCACCTATCGTCTAAAAGTTGATTAAAACAACTTGTGCTGGATTAGATTTATGACTCATTCTTTTTACATCAAATAACTTTTACTCAAATTATGAAGTCATTACTTTTACTCAAATAGATTTTCAGATGTTTACTTTTATTAAAGTAGGAATTAAGCAAAGTATACTTTTACTTAATTACAATTTTTCAGAACTTTTTCCACCTCTGTCCTTATTTTAGTCCTGACAAAGGTACAAGGACCACAGTAGTGAGGTAGTCCTGACCCAGCCTAGCTCAAGATCTGAAGGTCCATTTTTGCTCCAGCAGCTGTGGTTGAAGAATGGGTCAAATGCAGAGAATTAATTTCTCTCACTATGAATAAAGTGTATCTCAATTACACCTTAACTTTAGTTTCATATAGTTGTGTGACCATAGCTCCTTGGCCAAACCTGATCTCCTTACATCTCAGAAGCTACAAAAGGTCGGGCCTGGTTAGTACTTGGATGGGAGGCTGCTGGGATTACCAGGTACCACAGTGAGGAGCCAGTAGTAAAACATCGTGTCCTCAGGCAAGACACTCACATTACCTAGTATGAAAGTGATGTGTGATGTGCCCCGGGGCATCTGTGGCTACAGTAGTATCATCACAGAGTGTGGAGTGAATGAATAATGTAATGTACAGTTCTCTGGGGGTCTTCAAAGGTGCTGCATAAATCCAGTGATTAATTCATTTTAATTTCATTTAATGAAATATAGCTATGCCTCCACAGATCTGAACTGTAATTTGAGCTGGTGGCATCTGCTGTTTATCTCAGTGTCCTCCACTGTTTTTAAAGTTTAATGTCATACTGTGGATGTTTTTAGACAAAGCAATAACATCTCCAAAGACAAGAATGTGGTGAGGTTCAATCTAAACAAATATTCCTAATTCAATCTATTCTAACTCATGTAAGTAGGGCTGTCAAAATGACAACCATAACCTATCAGGATGACTACTCCTATTTAATGCTGAAAATTACATTCTGTTGTTTAAAGAATCAGTATTGAGTATCGAGTCTGTTCCTCAGTATCAACACAAATATGAAATGTTAGTATCATGACTAGGCCTGTAACGATAAACAATAAATCAATTAATGTATGATGCCCTTTAAGAAGCCTAATAACTTTTCCAGCCGTGATCATTTCTATTTGCATGCTTGTTTCTTTTCGTCGTCTCTCTCGCTCTCAACGAAATAGACTGAATGTCAAAAGACTTCTGTCACTCTGTACTGACTCCTTGTTTGCATTGCGTAATGACTCTTGAATGAACTTGTCAGCGTAGACTATAGACATATTTGTTCACCAACACAGCAGATGTGCGCGCAGCCTGAGTGCAGAAAGCGCCGCCGACTGTGCAGTGCTACATGAAGCCGCAACACAAGCTTGCGCCGCTGCCAGAACCAAAATACGTCATGATGCCAAATCACAACACGAGTGAGTGGGAAACTTTTCAATGGCCACATGAGTCAAATGCAGCGAGCACACAAACGACAACAAGAAATGGCTCATATACCAATACCTGACCGAAACACCTAGCCTAGCCCCCGGGAGAGCCCAAAATCCACTGGAATCCCACAAGAATCCGACATGATACCAGACAGGACAGCGACTCCCTCATCGCGAAACAGAATCCTGCATCGCGAGTTAATACGAACACTTCAAGACCAAAATGCTCACAGCAGCAGCCACAGAGAGGAGCCACAATGTTCCAATGTAAGTCAAGGACTATTTTGTTATAGAGACTTAATAATCCTTTTATTTATTGTTTTGGTTGTGTTTGGTTCAACAGTGGTTTATTCAAGTGCATTTTTTGACAAGTCTTTGCTCTGAGCCACACTACATTAGACTATTCTTATGTTAACAAGTCCATTTTATTTAGCCCTATTGTTTTTGTTGTTTTGCTGTTCCTGTGT
This sequence comes from Boleophthalmus pectinirostris, assembly GCF_026225935.1. Classification (NCBI taxonomy): domain Eukaryota; kingdom Metazoa; phylum Chordata; class Actinopteri; order Gobiiformes; family Gobiidae; genus Boleophthalmus; species Boleophthalmus pectinirostris. Next base: position 27,361,411 of record NW_026571115.1, on the reverse strand, counting down.
TAAATGTTCTTTAGAAAGTTTATTGATCTTTGAAAGAGTGTATTTGCATTTTTATTCCATGGTCAGTATATTAGTTGAAAATGGTCTCAAAATGTCAATATTATCGTTTATCGCAATTATTTCTTGGTCAATTAATCGTCCAGCAAAATCTGTGATTGTTACAGGCCTAATCATGACAACATTACAAGTAAGTATTAACTTTTGGCACCAGACCTGATACAATCAGTAAGCAAAACAATTTACAATCAAACCCTGATTTATTCCACCATGTTTTACACAAACCCAAAATACAGAACAAACCTGTACTCCAATAAATCACCCTCAAAGATTAAACCTTTTCCAGAGGAGCAATCGCAGGTATTTGTGTCAGAAGTAAAAATAACTGTGATGCAAGCGCTCGTTCACATCTCCCAGCGGATCCGCCATCTTTCTCCCTGCTTAAAAATCAATCCAACTATAAAGCCGGCTCTTCTCCTAGGACTGTCTCTCTCCCTCACCTCAGCCCTCCCTGCTCACAAGTGAAAAGTTTTGTTGTTTGTTGAAGTGTCCCTTGAAAATAACTTGAAAAAGGATTCTGACGCTTGGAAAGTTTGGAGTTTTTACAGTACCTAACCCGCTCAAAGTGTATAGATAATTCTGGGTGCTGTTCCTTTGTTAGCGTGTCGGCTTTAGTTCTACAATCGTACGTTTGAAACTGAAAGACATCCTAGTAGAAAGTGAGTTTGATTTAAAGGTAGGTTAGGGAGTTTGCACGTTCTCCTGGTGTCTGGGTGGGTTTTCTTCAAGTACTCTAGTTTCCTTTGTCATTCAGAAATGTACGCAATAGGTTAATCCTTCAACAAGGTACTTCTGATCTTAAATATGGCTCACAATGTGGAGATGGTGAAAACTCTTGTCACAAAGCTGGTTCTGATGGGTTACCCTGGTGGTGTTGATGGATGGGTCGAATGCAAAGACCAGCCTGGTGACAATAAAGTACTCCTTAATATCTTAAACATATTCACCAATCATGTAAGACGTCCTGAATATACATTTGACTGACTTTTTATGTTAAAGGTCCTATAGCACGCTAGCCTGATTCATCAGCCGATTTCATTTTGTGGAAACCGTCTGACCTCGCAGCATTAGGATTTGTTCACTCGATGGTAGGCAGGTACTTTTTTTATTTAACCAGTTGCTGTTATTTGGTTGTGACGTATGTAATGAGCCACTAACAGGACTAACTGGTATATTAAGCTTTTGTTGTAGGAAGAAGGGCAAAGTCTTTCCCCTTGATAAAATTCACCAAATATTATTTTTGTTCCGACTTTAAATTCTTGATCTCAGGAATCGTTGCCAACACAGAATGTATGGCTTCGTCTACATCCATCTTGACCGCTTTGTTTACTGTTGTGCTGTACCAGAAAAGAGAGCCAGTCATGGCTTCACAGCTCTTCACTGATTGGCTGGTGCACGGTCTACAACTTCTTAGGGTTTTTGCAAACCGTCTAGTGTATTCCGATTCCTGACCTAGTTTTTTAATCGTGTTAATCTCATTTTTAATCTCTAACTTTACTGTTTCTGTATGTGAGTTTCTTTATTATAAAACCTGTTTTTATGTGTTGTTGGGACAACAACACACACACAAAAGAAACACATTTATACATTTTTTTATTTCGGTAATTCCACTCATTGCCGGAAAGCCACACAAAACGCGCGCAGTAACAGCGATGTAAACGTCACGTTAACGTTGGCGGCGTCAGTCGCACAATGGACGAGGTCGAAGAGCCAGTAGAACAGAGTCGGCAGTGCACAGGTAAAAACACATTCGTGTCTTGGAAATTATTCTCCCGACGTGAAATATAAAAGAAAATAACAAATATAATATCGCCTGAAAACAACCTGCATAGACTCATGATGTCTGCACTACTGTCCTATAGTGACCTGCCACATGAGGGGACACGCACACAAACACACAAATACACAAACACAAACACAAACCTTCATCATCGTCATTAACCTGAGAACGCGCGGACCACGTTTCCTTCCGTAGACACTGCGCGGACATCGCTGTCCTACCGTGAGCCGCGTGTGGATCGTGTTTTCTCGCGTACGCTGCGTAAACCGCACTTCCTCCTGTGCGTCTCTAAACCAGAACTAACACCAAGACTAAAACCAGGACTAAACCAGGTCTAAACCAGGACTAAACCAGGACTAAACCAGAACTAAAACCAGAACTAAAACCAGGACTAAACCAGGTCTAAACCAGGACTAAACCAGAACTAACACCAGGACTAAAACCAGGATTAATCCATTCCAGGACTAAACTAGGACTAAACCAGGTCTAAACCAGTGATCTCATATATAAAGCATTTCTCTATCAATAATATTTTTAATATGGTTAAGGAAAGACTGGACTTTTTATTGTCTTTAAGTAAACAAAAGTTATTATGTTCAGATTTCCTCGTCTTTGCTACTTTACAACAAACAGTTTCTTATTCATGGAGACTTGGGCTCAACAGCCAAATTGGAGAGATTTGTTAAACAATAAATGACTTTATAAAGTCACTTTTTTTTGTTCTATATCAGTCTTTTGATCTGCCACAATAATGTAATAATGAATTTAAATGAAAATACCTCAAATTGAAGGCTTTTCTCAGCAATTTTTAGGTGATATTAAAATGAGATTAATTAGATTAATTAATTACAGATCATTAATTAATCTCTCAATTTTTTTAATCGCATGACAGCACTAATTGTTACCTCATCAAATACGTAAAAGTGAAAAAATGCATAGCACAGTCAGATGGCGGCTGTCCAAAAGCTTTCATCTGAGTGTGCCATGCACGTTTTCACTTTTATTTTACTGTTCCTTGCACTTCTTGGTGTACGTTTCCTGTTTCATTTGACCTCAACAGAAAACAGACCTGGAGTTGTGTTTTGTTTCATTCACACATGCTTGAGTAATCCTTCATAATTAGTCTGTCTACATCTCCAAAATTCAAAATGTTCTAGAAACAGAAAGTTACCCTTACTGGAAAATGTAAAAAATGGGCAAAGTACAAACCTGAGGCACTCTGACTGAATATATTAAAAGTCCTTTATTGCAAGAAGGGACGCCTTGAAAATGTTCTCTTCCAACTTGTGATGTTATGTCAAAATGGTAGATTTCAAGATACCAACTACCTTTTGATCAATAGAGATTGGTGATTCAGGACTATAATTATCCAAATGATTCTAGTGACGGTGTATGAGGTTTTAACTACAGTTATGCACATATCACATGACAGCACAAGGTGGAACAGAGTATTTTCTGTTTGAGGGAAGAACACACTTTTACTCTCTGGCTTTTAACACCGCGTGAGTTGTGTGGTCCTCTGTGTCTTTTATTTATTTCATTTATTTGTTTTATTTTATTCATTGTTTTAGCTTCATGCATTTTATTTATTTTTTTATTTTAATTATGATTTACTGTCTTTTATTGTATTCATTTGTTTGTGCAGCACTTTGGAAACTGTCAAGTTTATAAAATGTGCCATATAAATAAAATGGATTGGATAGTCTAAAGATGCAGGGTTTCTGTGTCAATGAAACAAAACACAGTTGCAGGTATGTTTTTTTGATGAGGAAACAACATTATAACACAGATCATCTAATATGAACGGCTGATGATCCTGCTTTTTTGCACATCTGGAGATACTTGAAATCTATAACCCTTTTCAATCTTCTAACACCTTTTTCCATCTCTGTTACTTCACATCAAAACATCAACTTGCTGTTTAAATATACTACTTTACAGGTCTCATGATAACCACACTTTTGACCAGTAGTGTTGCACCTCAAGGATCAGTCTTAGGCCCATACAACTTCTCCCCAAACTATCAAAAACTATGAAAACAAAAAGCTTTCCTGCACAATAGTGATGTCTCATGGAGACCACTGCTGACCTGCACTGTTTTGTATCCAGTTTGAAAGATTTGAGGAGAGCAAGCTTGCTGGGAGCGGGGCACACACTGGGATCAATGGAGAGTGCTAATGACCAGAACAGCCAAGCAGAGAGGAGGATCGGTGCCATTGATCGAGGCAGTGGAGAGACCAGTGTACGTCAGGTTTAAGGTAATGTTCTAAAGTCCTTTGTGGTCACTACACTCTGGGCGCTCAGGCAGGCAAAGCTCTTTAGCTACTGTACTTGGTCAACACTCACAGTCCAAAGAAATACAAATAAAGAAAATAGGATAATTAAAAATACATGAAAAAGGAACAAAATAAGAGTGAGTGTGTTTATATGCACATCAGTATTGAGTATCCTGGTTTCGTCATGGTGCATGTACACGCAGTATCCCAGTTATGAGAAACTGGGATACTGTAGCTGGTATATTCTGATAGTAACTGGGATACTGTGGCATGTATACGCAGTATCTCGGTTACTGCAGCATTAAGAAGAGTGCGCATGCGTCCAAAAGACAAATACTTTTCAGTCTTTTCACCACAACAGTAGTGACAATAATAAAGTGACCAACATAAATAAAGTGACCATACATGAGTGAAATGACTGCAGAATAAAAAGCTGCGCTAAACCTGCACACGTACAACCTGCAGTCGTATGACCAGCACAGTATGATGGCTGAAAAGTTAAACATGAACCATCTCCTGTACGATATACACACAGAACAGACTCACCATCATCAGCACCTCCTCTGTCACAAAAAGAACACATATATTCCACTGAGTCGTGTCCTTTAGTCTGACAGAACCTGATCGCATTAAGAAGCGAGCTGTTTTTTATCAGCACTAACATTTTATGCAAATTAGCCATGCAGTTTTAAGTTTAATTTCCGTAAACCGTAAACAAATATGCGCAAATATTATCCAACAGGCTCCGTAGTGGTTATAGTTTATATGTTGTAAAGCTGGGGTTTTTTTATGCAGAAGATTTTAATTAAGAATTTGATGTTTGGAAACGTTGGGTTTGATCTCCGCAGAGGATCATAGCTCTGTACTGCTGGTTAGGAATCTCCTGAGCTTCCTACGCTAAAGGAGCTCATGTTTTTTTTTTTTTTTTTTTTCCTGGTTTATTAAATTAAATTAAGTTAATTTTTGCCCTTGTGCATTTGTAAGATTATGTCAAGAAACCGGGACACTCCAGACTCCATGTATACAGGGATATGAGCATCCCGGTTTTTCATCACGCATATATACGCAGTATCTTGTATACTGACATAACCGGGATACGGCTAATAACTGGGACACTGTTGTGCATATATACACACTTAATGAAATATCCATTTGCTGACAGTTAAATTTTTAGATTTGTTTTGGCCATTCAGTTAAATAAATGCTTTTTTAAAAATTTACTTCTCTTCAGTTTTCATTATTTATAATTTCTGTTCATTCAATAATGCATGCTGATAACTGCATAAAATATGAAGAAAGAAATCATCAGCTCACTGTGTACCAGACAAAAGTTCAGGTACGCCTTCTCATTTATTCAACTTTACTTCATATTTTTGATGTCTTCTGTATGTGTAGACAATATAGAAAGTAGTAGTAGTAGTAGAAAGTGGTCAAAATAAAGATTTAAAAAAAAAAAAATACTGAATGAGGAGGTGTGTCCAAACTTTTGTCTGGTAACATACATTTTATTTTTAGCCATCAAATCAGTTCAAAGTAGCAGACAGCAGACTGTGATTTGGGCACACAGAGTTCTTGGTTGACGCTCCCACTAAAAGCTTTACTGTGTTGGAACATTTGGTAAGACGGTGCCATGTTCTTTCCACTAGTCTCGCAAATAGCCCACGGCAACTTTATGTAGAGGGAAGATGCTAGGTATAGGACTTTCTATATTTACCCTTTAAATGCACTGTTGTTTCTGCAGCACAGCCATTTGTGGAATAGAGAAATATGACATAAAGTAGGTCTGTTAGGTTAAGCTTCGATTCTCATAATTTGTAAATTGCAAAGATTATGCTGCATTATCTCTGTTGGGTGAGTTACTTCAAAACTGTAATGCGTTATTTATTACTTGTTAATGTAATTTCAAAGTAATTTGTTACATTACAATATTACTGTGTTTAAAAGGTAAGGCATTACACTTTTAAGTTACTCTCACCAAAATAACTGTAGCTGATCATCAAATAACAATCAACAAGATTGTTGAAATAACAAGCGAAGATGCTGAACTTTTGTGCCGTATACGGACTGAACCAGACCTAAACCAGGTCTAAACCAGGAGTAAACCAGGTCTAAACCAGGACCAAACCAGGACTAAAACAGGACCAAACCAGGACTAAAACAAGTCTAAACTAGAAAAGCACTCAGAGAGCGCAGACCTCCGCCAAGGACTACAGTCCCCCTCATATTAATTGTGTTTTCCATAAATATTTGTCTCGTGTCTTTCAATTTGGAATATGAAAGAGGATCCCATTGTCCATCTCTGAGTCAAATTTCATGGGGTTTGGTCAATAATTAACCGAGATATTGAGAAACAAATTTTTTGGCCCCATTTACCACAATGTTAACTAAAATTTCAAAGTGATCCAGAATCCAGGATTTCTTCCGGATCACCCCCAAAATGAAATCAGTTCTTTCTTTTCACATTTCCAACAAATCCTGAAAATTTCATCAAAATCGGTCCATAACTTTTTGAGTTATGTTGCTAACAGACAAACAAACAAACAAACAAACAGAGAAACGCCGGCAAAAACATAACCTCCTTGGCGGAGGTAACCAGGACCAAACCAGGACTAAACCAGGACTAAACCAGGACCAAACCAGGAATAAAACAGGTCTAAACCAGGACCAAACCAGGACCAAACCAAGACCAAACCAGGACTAAACCAGGTCTAAAACAGGACTAAACCAGAACTAAACCAGGACTAAACCAGGACTTGGAATCTAGGACCGCCCCTGAACGAACCCCGAGCCCGTGGAGCAGGGCGTCCACAGAGCGATCGGAGCGTCAGCTGCGTTTAATCCCATGGAGCGTGGAGTTCTGTGTCGGTCCTTTCGCCTGCAGATACCCGACGGTCTACATGAGCCCGTCCCAACATTCGGAACCGTAACAATGGCGTTTCACCGCTGCTGATATCGTGCTGATTTTTGTGAATTTGTATGAAGAAAAATTAAAAACCCATTACTTCAGTCCAGGTTAAAATGCATTGTAACGCACATTACTGACATTTGTACCGAGTAAAATACAAAAAATTTTTCCCTGTAATGCTGAACATTGTTGCATTACAGTAATTTCTTATTTTTATAACGTGTTACTCCCAGCACTCTGTATTATGTATAAAACTTGCTAACCCTGTAGTGTAAAGCTCTAAAAACATGTTCCAAAAAGCATGATTCTTGTTGCTTTAGTCATTAGTTAATATTTCTTCGTCTCCTCAATCTCTGGGATTCATTTAAAACAGGAGCCTCCAACCTGTAACTCAGGAGCTACTGGTAGCTCTCCTCTCCACCCCCTTCCAAGCAGCTCGCCAAGGAGTTTCTGATTAATTAAATGCCTGTGACCCTTGTACATGTTTCATTCTGAAGCCTAACTCTGTGCACTAATAAATGGATAAGGGTTTGTTTTAGAGCATCTAACTGCACCTCATCTAAGCCTTGCTGTGGCTCTTTCATATACTCAGTTTCTTGTCACTGCTGAAATGAGTAGCTCTCTGGCATTTTTGTTTTGTAAAGGCAGCTCACCGGGGGAAGAAGGTTGGAGACCCCTGATTTAGAGGGTGAAAGGAAACTTATTTCGACTGCTTGTTCTTTCGGGCTATTACCCGAGCGTGTGAGGGTAGGTGAGGGTAGGAACGTCGATTGAGCAGTAAATTGAGCTTTGCCTTTCAACTCAGATCCTTCAGCGGTCCGATACAGCACCGATCCGCCTGTCAATCTCACACTCCATCCTCCCCTCACTCGTGAACAAGACCCTGAGACACTTGAGATACTCCTCCACTTGAGGCAGGGACTCTCCACCCACCTGCAGAGGGCAAGACACCTTTTTCCAGTCGAGAACCATGGACGAGCTGATTTTCATCCCAGCTGCTTCACTCTCGGCTGCCTTGTCATGTCATGTGGTAGTAAAGGAAGTGCTCCACTGTGTTTTTAAACTCCATACACTTAATCACTATAATCATTTGGATGTAGGGATGTAACAATAACCAAAATATTGTGATATCATATCGTCAAAGTTCTCACAATAACATCGTGGACCATCACAATATATTGAATTACAAGTGTCTTTGCTTAAATTAAGAGTTATGGTGCAGCAACAGCTAAAAAACACAGAGGGAAGTACGTAGACCATGATCCTTTGCTCCATTTCAGTGCAGACTACAAGAAGTAATAACACTTCTAAGCACTTTTAAGTCTTCGTTTTTTGGATTAAGTCTTGTCAAGTCATTTTAAAAAGAAAAAGTAGCATATTCACAGTTTTGTTAACCTCTACAAAATAAATAAATAATAAATATTGTACTGTGAGATGTTAATCGTGAAAATACGCCGAGAGATTTGGAAATCGTGAGCTTTCCCACCATATCGCAATAAATATCGTTCCATGAGGTTCGTACCGTGACAATATCGTATCGTGAGACTTGGATATCGTTACATTCCTATTTGGATGATTCCAGTCAATCAATTAATCTTAAATTTTATCAATCCCAAAGGGCAAGCCTAGAATTTCCAACTTTCAACTGAACTAAAAGGTAAAAGGAATAACTTGAAAACTATCGCTACATGACATCACAAGGTAAAACAGGGCATTTTGACTTTTGGAGATTTAGACACACTAATAAACCAGGATTATTTGTGTGCAGGGTTACTCAAACACGATGTGAATGAAACAAAACACAACTCCAGGTATCAGATGAAGAGAAGAGGAGAAGAGAAGAGTGCTTCACTGGGTCATAAAAAAGTCAGAAGCAGCAGTGCCCTGACAAAGAATATCTTGCTGGTCAAAACGCGTTGGCATCCCTCCATGCAATAAAGGACTTTTAATAAATTCAGTCAGTGTGCCTCGGGTTTGTACCTTGCCCACTTTTAAATTTTTTAGTAAGGGCTACATTTTGTTAATATTACAACTCCAGGTATGTTTTTTGAGAAGGTAACAACATTCTAACACCTCAAAAAAGGGTCAGTTTTGTGCAATAAGGGCCCTTTAAAATATTCACTGTGCACAGAATCCTAATTTTAAAACATTAATCAGTATGAAACATGTATTAAATTCAAAACATGAATTAAAAATACATGTCACAATGCTTATGAGAAAATCTAATTACCAAAATCCTTCATATCTAATGTCCTTGTCATTTAATCATTTATCTATTGTGCATTTTGTTCTTTTCATACACATATTTTGCTGCCTTTTATGAAACAAAACTGCCGCTGCGCTGAAGTGTTCTGAATTCAAGTCTCGTCTCACATTGTGACAGCACTTGTTGATTTCTGTGATGTGGGAATGAGGTAAGTAAGTGGTGCCTGTTTAAACACTGGCGTTCAGAAACACTGGTGGTTTGATGAGACGTTAAAACAGAAAGCGGTAAACGGGTACGGATAAAAATATCTTAAGTAAATGTCACAGAGTATTCACAATAGCAGTGGCAGCATGTTAGAGGACTAAGTGTTACGGTAAATCAAGATTATGACCAAATATGTGGGTAGATGAAAATGCACGTGTGTGACTAGACATTTTATAACCTGGGATCTGTATATTCTCTTACTGAAGATCTCTCAGTCTGGTCACCACCTCTTTTAGTGCGTCTCAGCAATCACACTTTGAATGGCCAGGCAGAAGATTTAAAGGGTTCATATGTTATTTTCTGATTCATGTAATCATGTTGTTTCACAGGAACCTGGAGTTGTGTTTTGTGTCATTCACTCACACACGTTAACACATAAACCTGCACATTTAGGCTGAGTTCTTATTAAACAGAAAAGACTGCACCGTAGTGTCATGTGGGAATACAGAAAGTGCTCCACTGTTTTCTAAAACTCCATCACACCTTCACTGGAATTTTCTGGATTTTTCAATCTGTGCTAAACAAAAGGTAAAAAGTAGTTCATAACACTTCATGACATCACAAGGTAGCCAGACTGGTGCCACCTAGTGCCTCTGCTCAATTTCATTTCTCTCCAGCGACTCGGTCAGGAATCGGAATACACTGAAGAGTTTGAAAGAACCCCAGAAGATGTAGATCGTGCACCGGCCAATCAGCCAAGAGCTGTGAAGCCCATCCATCCATGTTCTTCCACTTATCCGGGGTCGGGTCGTGGGGGCAGCAGTCTGAGAAGGGCCTCCCAGACTTCCCTCTCCACACACACTTCCTCTAGCACTTCCAGATCCTGAGACATTCCCAGGCCAGCTGAGAGATATAGTCCCTCCAGCGTGTCCTGGGTCTTCCCCGGGGCCTCCTCCCGGTGGAACATGCCCGGGACACATCCTGAGGGAGGCGTCCAGGAGGCATCCGGAACAGCTGCTCGAGCCACCTCAGCAGGTTCCTCTTAACATGGAGGAACAGCGGCTCTACTCTGAGCCCCTCTCGTGTGACTGAGGTCCTCACCCTATCTCTAAGGTAGCGCCCAGCCACCCTACGTCGGAAACTCATTTCGACCGCTGTGAAGCCATGACATCAAACTGAAGCGCCTGTCTGGGTCCCTTTTGTGGCACAGCACAACAGTAAACAAAGTGGCTGAGATGGACGTAGACAATACAAATTTTGCATTTTTTATTGCACCTTTAATTCGCAAGTTCACCTCGCAGAAACGACAATGATCGTTGACAAACATGTTCACTCTCTGCTTTGTTTGCTGTTGTGCCGGCAATTACTTGGACACCACTGACCGTTCTGGTGCATTACATACGCCACAACCAAACAGCAGCGATTGGTTAAATTAAAAAAAGTACCTGCCTACAGTCGAGTGAACGAATCCTAATGCTGCGAGGTCAGACGGTTTCTACGAAGTGAAACCGTCTGATGAATCAGGCTACTCACAAGGCGGGTGACTTGGAGATGCAGACAGACTAATAATGCAGGGTTACTTAAACAAAACACGACTCTAGGTCTGTTTTTAATGAGGTAACAACATGGCGTAAGCTCACAAGAATTTATGATGCATAATATAATTCCTTTAAGCTCCATTAAATTTCAAATAGTTCAAGGTGTTGGGTGGCCACTGAAGCGTCTGTAGTCTTCCTCTTCTGTCTCCGTGCCCACAAACAACCTCTGTAAAAACACAGGACATAAAATTTTGAAACTCGTTGAGTGGTGGTACATCTCTCGCAACTAAACAACAAGCTAGAAGTGTTTTTCTCCTCAAGTGTTGCCTATATAGAATGACCAATCCAAAAATAAAAATAAAACATGAGCAAGGGCAGAAGTTCAACTTGACAGTCAACTTGATATATATATTTACGAGAGCGCTTCATTCCAGTCACCCCGTATGACTCGCACAACATTCATACTTAATCAAGGTGAGGGAAATGTCTTGCGTGAGGGTAGCTGGAATCGAACTTTCCAACGCACGGCAACCGCTTTCTCACTTGAACCGCCGCTGCCAACCCAAATAAGGCATAAACTCCTCGGTAACCTCACTAACATGTCAGGTTGCTTTTGTAGCGGCAAACTTCAAACCCGCTGTCTGTCAAGGCGTCCCTGCAGGATAGGAGCTCATAGCCGGGGTTGCGTCTGTCAGTAATGGTGTGTGGATGTGGATGTGCCTCGCAGGTGCTGGCTCCACTCCTCGTCTCGTAAGCTTTTGTGAATCCATCAAAGCGCCGAGCCTGCCTCCCCATCGCAATGTAGAGCCGCTCGGTTCTGCTATAGGCGCGCGGGAGAGGGTTGAGATGTGGTCGGAGGAGGTGGTGGAGAAATACGAAATGAATGATTGACGAGAGTGGGTTTGGTAAGTGGAATGTGCTCTGTGTAGGTATGTGTCAGATAATGTTAGTGAAAAATGGATTTAGACACTGTTCCCAGTATAAACAGCAGGTTAAAGGCACTGTACAGGCTGGGCGATATATAGTGATGTAGTAAATTGAATCGTGAGCTCATCCCTGAGAAGATTTTTTAGTGAAATTGTCGCTACATCATGCACTATTTTCACTTGAATATAATAGTGCACTAGATACTTTTCTCCACTCGCTCATCTTATTTATTAGCTCAGCAATGCTCTGAGGTGGAATCAACTAATCACAATGTAGTATGAAATTTCAGAAGAAGCTGAATATGCACAGTGCACTTTGTAGTGATTTGCATGTTTGTTTTGTTATAACACATGCTGTTATATTGAAATGTGTTTTTACTGCACAGTGCTGTGTATTTGACTTCCTGTTTTTAATCACTTGATCGTAACACGTGTTTGTGAACAAACTGAACAAAGAGACTGGTAGCACGAGCCATACAGTTCTGTATAGCTGAAGATTTTTTAAAGAAGTACTGTATTTTTAAGACTACAAGTCGCACTTTTTTTTAGGTGGTCCTGCGACTTATACTTAAGTGCAACTTATATATTAAAATTTTCACACTGTAGCCTCAAGAGGGCGCTCTAGGCTTGTGTGTTAGTATCTGCTGCTCCTGTTACTCCTGTACCATTGTCACTTAGCTATACTGCGCATGTCTCCTGCAGAAAGAGCCTCTGTCCTGTCTGTATCATATCACTTGACCACACCATTACTTCTGTACCACTGAAAATTAAATATTTGAACAAACTTATAAAGAGAACTGAGAAGACTGAACACAAATGCCCCCAAAAAGAAAATAAAAATTTGCAGATTACAAGCTGCAGCTGAAAACTGTAATCGAGCTGCAGAAACAAAAGTTTGGAGTGAGCGAGAAACTTGTGACACCAGGAGGATGCGTCATGCAACTTTCCTGGAAGTCAGTGGTTGGATCGACAAATCCTTGACTTCAGTGACACCGAAACCATCCTGTCGGGATTCAGAAAGGCCAGAAGAATACTAACTGGAACTGATGCTGAGTCTGACAACAGCTGCGCAGAAGAGAAAGCAGCGCTCTCTTTATCTCCAGAGGTAACGGAGTTGCTCAGAAGTGACACAGATGATGAAGAATTTGGAGTGAGATGGAGAGTTTGGTAAACTTGTTCTATATGTTACTTTAACAGCCTGTTGTTCTCTGTTCTATTGTTATTACTATAACTTGAAATGTCGGTTCCTGGTCTCTGATTTTCTAATATAAATTTCCCCCAAAAAGTGCAACTTATATGTTTTTTTTTCTTCATCATTACGCATTTTTTGTCTGGTGCCACTTATACTCCAGAGCGACTTATAGTCCGAAAAATATGGTACATGCCTGTTGTTGTGGAAAAGTCCAAACCATAGACTATAAATGGATACAGCTAACCAGCTAGATGCTGCGTTCCAAATAGGAAATGTGCATGGGCGTGCTTCCAGCTCCACTCACTATGGCTCCAATTGACTTTACATTGAAAAACTGTCACTCCTCTCACTGTAACTGCTGCAGTGAGCCTCGTCATTATGACCAGAGCTGAAAGTCACAGTCCCTTAGTCCACTTCTTTGTACAATCTATGGTCCAAACCATAACGTCAACTTGCAAAAATGTGATCTGAATCACATTTTTCAATCTTGCGATATATTTCATCACTACTGCTTCTGAATGGAACCTTTCCTCGCTTCACCAGTTTTTATGGACAATGCATTTACCCCTGAACTAGAAGACCTTGTTTAATTTCAGGGCTAGTCAATACAGTATTTTTACCATTGAGAAATACTAGTAATAGCATCTTTACTTTACTCTGTATTTACCATAAAGTTATGAGCTGAAAAAGTTTGCCACATTATTTTCTTTGCTTTAAGTAGCTGGTAAGCGTAGCCACATATTGCATAATCTTACCAGCATTTCCTGACAAGTATTTATGTCCCAAACTTAATCCGCAACTTTCACCATCATTTATTACTTTTAAAACTATAAATATTGGACGCTTGGACCTGGTGGACATTTCATCGCAGTAAAGAGTTTATTATGGTCTCTTTTGATGTTGACAGATCATGTTTTCGCAAATACAAAACTGAAAAAACACAAGCCGGCAGGGTAAGACAAATATACGCAAGTCCACCGAAGTTTAACTTGTGGAAGAACGCTCATTTTTCTCCTGAGAAAGAAAGGATTTTTTTTTTTTTTTTTTTTTGGTGACTCACTGTGCATGGGTGTGAGCGAGCATCATTTTGAGCTATTTCCGTGCGTTCGGTCACTGGGTGTCTATGGCCTGGCTCTCTGGCTGTTTGTTATGCCCTGTGTAGAGCAGAGGAGGTGGGCAGGGGAGGGTGTGAGGCTCCAGCGGTCAGCGCAGGCTAAAATGAGTGGCTAATGCGTCCATTTTCTGTGCACAAAGAGCTGCACTGTATCATGTTTTGAGAAAAATATAAAATCTAAAAAGGCTAAAAGTTGTGTCTACGTGGATGGAGTTTGTAATGCACCTATCGATTTGAGCTGTTTTGACAAGATTGGGTTGTATGTGGTTCGATTATTTGGCTTGAATGACTTTTGGAAAGGTTGCACTTAGGCTACGTCCACACAACAACGCTCCTGGATTTTATTTTATTTTTTTATGGGTTGAAAAAAATTATCACATCCACACGACAAAGGAGCACTGAGTGAAAACAATGTAATACATATGCCACACCTATGGGCAAGTTTCAGCTGACGTCATTGTTATTAAAAGCCCTCGTTGCATGCTGGGAAATATTTTGGTCGGAGGCAACAAACACGATAGCGGTCAAACACAGTGCGTAACCTCACGTATTTATCCCCGATAATGGTAAATTCCTGTTGCATTATCGGATGCACAAATAGAAGCACGGAAGAAGGAAAATATCTTTTTCGTATTCTGAGTGAAAAGAACCACTAACGGTGAATTAAACGGCTTTCAAACATCCGCAGAGCAAACGTAGAAGATCCTAACAAACCATGGACTCCAACAAGTTCAATAACGCATCGAGACTCTTGGAGGTTTTCATCTTTTCTGGTGTGAATGGCCCAGGAGTTTCCACCAAGTCATTGTGAATATTTGTCCAGGTAGTTGGCGATTCTGACCAGAAATTTGGTTTGGTCCACCTTTTGTAGAGGTTGAAAAGGGTGATTTGGCTCCATCGATGCTTATGACCAATTTCTGGTCAAATCGTCTTCAGTCCTCTGCTGTTAGAGTGGATAAATAACCGGGATCAATACCCTTTACGTGCTTTCTCGCTCCGTCCGTCATGTTGAATTAGTGTTTATTGCCGCCGACCAAAATAATTCCCAGCATGCAACGCGTGCTTTTGTCAACAATGAAACTCGCCTATAAACAGGATACAGCCAGAGCCACTGGACACACAATACTACAAACAGCGCATCCACATACAAGTCCTTCCTGCGCGGGGTCCTCTTCTGGTCACATAGCGATGACGGGGTCACAACGTCATTGTTTTCCAAAAGCTGCGGTTTACTTGTCCACATGACAATGCAACGCCGGCGTTCTCAGATTTCTCCACTCTGGAAGCCATTTTCAAAAACAGTTTCACAGTTTTCGCTCACCCAAAACACCAGCTTCATGTGGACAAAAGGCCAAAACTAATAAAAACGTTGTCGTGTGAACACCACCTTCAGGTTAAAGTTTAAGGCGTTGTATCTGATTTTCTTTTAAACCTGGAAAACAGAGTTAGTTCTAGCTAGTAGTTTGGTTTGCAGTAGTCCAAAGTTATTCCTCACTTATTTTATGCATTCAGAGCATCCAGCTACTGCGGGTGATGAGTTTAAAAGCACTTTTCAGAATTTCAGAGTGGAGTTTTCCACAACAGTAAAGTTGTGCTGCAATCTCCAGATCTGGAACTATTTAGTCTAGAAACTAACCACTTATATAATCATTATCATTATGAAGATGTTTGTGTAATCCCTCAGCTCTCCACATAGGATCCATAGCAAAGGAGAAAATCAATTCGATGTTGATATTTTGCTTTTAAGTATCTGCCAATACCTAAAGCATAAAGCAATACCAGTACAAAGACAGAAAATAGCATCTTTCCTTTAAAAAGCAAAACATAAAAAAAAAAATGTGTTGTGTAACTACAGAACAGTTTTATAAAAATACAAATTTAATATGAGATGTTTTCGGCGAACACTGGCCAGTAAATCGTCTTATTACTAGTGCTGTCAAGCGATTAAAAAATTGAGAGATTAATTAATTATGATCTGTAATTAATTAATCTAATTAATCTCTTTTTAATCTCACCTGTAAATTGCTGAGAAAAGATTCAACTTGAGGTATTTTCACTTAAATTAATAATTACATTATTGTGGCAGATCAAACGACTGATACAGAACAAAAACAAGTGACTTTATAAAGTAATTTATTGTTTAACAAACTTTAACAGATGCAGTCACTTACATTCCACAGTATCATCATTATTATTACTATTACTAATCTAATCTGCATAAATAAACTCAACTTTACGACATATAAACATCACCACTACAGAGCCACATCAGCCTGTTAATGCAGTTTTGCACAAGTCTCACGAAACGAAACTTAAAACTGCATGGCTAATTTGCATAAACTACGGGGAGAAAAAAAAAAAGGCTCTTGTGCGCTGATGCGTTCAGCTTCTGTTGGACTAAAGGACACAACTCAGTGGAATATGAGTGTTCTTTCTGTGACAGAGGGATGGTGAAGGTGAAGGTGAGTCTGTTCTGTGTCTGTGTTGCAATGTTTTCAATGATCGCAGGTTTATTGCAGATGTGGGCGAGAACGGGAAGGAAAATTACAATTCTATGCAGGACTGTGTCCCAACAACACATAAAAACAGATTTTATAATAAGGCAACTCGCATACAGATTAAAAATGAGATTAACGCGATTAAAAAACATAACACGCTAAATATGACTGTAATTAATTAATCGCAATTAACAGGATCATTTGACACCCCTACTTATTACATCAATTTATAAACCAAAGTTGGATATCAGCTAAACCGATATTGGTGCATCCCTCGTCTATTGATATAATAAGCAGGGGTGTCAAAGTATCATGTTAATTGCGATTAATTAATTACAGTCATATTTAGCGCGTTATGTTTTTTTAATCACAATTAACACGATAATTTGACACCCCTACTTATTATATAAATTTATAAACCAAAGTCGGATATCAGCTAAACCGATATTGGTGCATCCCTCGTCTGGATGTCTTTCCTCAACCCAAAACATGTTCAATAGATATCGTGTAATCCTCCAGCTAAGTGAGTCCTGATGAAGCTCCTGACAGGTTTCCCCAGTCGCCCTGAACAATGGGCTCCAAATATGTTCAGGTGTTCAAATAACTAATGCTGATATACATTAGATATTTGTCACCAATTTCCAATGTCAGCAGGTTCTTAACTTAAAGCTTATTCCCGTTAAAGTATATTTTGAAATCTAATATTTTCACTGAACTAATAAGACAGACCGGTTCAAAAGCACATACAGTAAATGTACAAAACAAGTCTTTCCATATGGTCCTATAGAGAACATTGCGCCTCCAAGCGTACAGTTCCACATCGCGCCTTTAGCCCCTAGCTCCTGGCCCTTCTCACTCTATTGATTTAAGTGGTGTTCCTGCTGCTTTGTTTATCTGACCCTGTGCTCCCCTCGGTTCCTGTCAGGAAAACATCGCTCACTAAACACTCTGCCTTCAAACGCTTCAGCCAGTGTGGAGCCATGGCTAAATGACCACGGATAAAAACTGTGGGCTACAACACTGACATGGAACCGTGTTTTAAAGGGGCCATTTGCTGTATAATAAAAGTGTGAAAAATAGAAGTTGGCAAGTTTTAAAAGTTTGGTGTAGTTATTCCACACTTTTTAACGCATTCCGAAATCCTAATTTATAAGGGCTTTTTGTAACGTGCAGAGGAGTGTTATCAGTAACTAGCATGCTGACAGTAAAGTTTCACTGGTTTTCAAATACGGCCACCAGTTTTAGTCTTTAAAGTGGAGCAGAGCAAGCTGAAGCTAAAAGAAAATACTATATATTTTTCAGATGGTCATAGTTGCTTTGTAATTGTGTGCATTTCATCTTTTAAGAACAAAAAAAATAATGTTTATGAACTAAAAATCATCACACACAAATTGACCATTTTGAAAGCTGAAGGAGCAATATCAGCTGAACATCAATAGTTTGTTTTACAGTGCACTGTATGGGAAAACTGTTTTTTTACATTAGATCAACTAAAGCACTTAGGCCCCGTGTCCAAATCGTGATGCAAGCAATACCCTATCCAGATATTTTATAGAATATTTACTGTTTTGCGCTTGTGTCTGTTATATAGTTATAATCTATGACACCCGTAGATCATTATGTTATTACCTCCACCAAGGAGGTTATGTTTTTGCCGGCGTTTGTCTATTTGTTTGTTTGTTTGTTTGTCTGTTAGCAACATAACTCAAAAAGTTATGGACCGATTTTGATGAAATTTTCAGGATTTGTTGGAAATGTGAAAAGGAAGAACTGATTTCATTTTGGGGGTGATCCGGAAGAAATCCTGGATTCTGGATCACTTTGAAATTTTAGTTAACATTGTGGTAAATGGGGCCAAAAATGTTGTTTCTCAATATCTCGGTTAATTATTGACCAAACCCCATGAAATTTGACTCAGGGATGGACAATGGGATCCTCTTTCATATTCCAAAGGCTGATCCGGATCTGATCCAGAAGACTGATTTTATCGCAATTTATATAAAAAATGGGGGTAGTCCTTGGAGGAGGTCTGCGCTCTCTGAGTGCTTTTCTAGTTTTATATATATGTTAGTGATATAAAGGTACATGTATTAGTTGCAAACCATTTCGATACGGACATTCGGATCAGTGCAGGGCTTTTGTGCAACGTGTGTGTGTTTACATTCCGCCACTACATGTGCAGCTACACGGAAGTCTCAGCTCTTTAATATTCACCAGGGATTTTACTATTATTATTATTATTATTATTATTATTATTTATTTATTTATTTATTTTTCAGCGTCTGTTGGGGGTGGGGGGGGGGGTGAGTCGGGGTTTGGGAGTGGCGAGGAGGGGGTTTGGGTGTGGCATTTGTATATTTGTGCATCTTGTGGCATTGTTGTGTGGCCGTGGAACCACAATGTGGGAAGAGAAGAAAAGAAACTAAATAAAATATATATGACAAAAAATTCGTCCGTGACTGGGGTGGCAGTGTTTCCCACAGCGCTTTATAATTAGAGCGGCCGCCTTGACAATAATTACCCCCTGTCTTGACTATGTCCCTCTCAACCAAGTGAATCTTCACAAAACTATGGTCATCGCGCCCTGGTCCTCACTTTCGCCTTTCGCCGGCACAGAGTCTCCGCCCCCGCTTGCACTTACTGCAGACAATGTGGACAAGTTGGTTTTTCTGGCCTAAAATATGAAGACTGAGTAAAACTTCATCCTGGAACTGTTAGTGCTGTGCTTTTTGAAGAGTTTTGTTTACTGTTTACAAGGATTTTTAAAAATAATATTTCATACATTTGTTGTTTATTTGAGAAAATGTTATTTAACTTATTAGTATTACTGAGCAGCACTTTGCATTTATTTTATTTTCCCGTTTGTATAACGTTGAAACAAATTGTTGGTTTAATAAACAGACAAATAAACAACAAGAAAATTATTTAGCATTTTGTTCCCATATTGTACCGAAAATGAACTGAACCGTGACCTCAAAACGTACCGAACTGTGATTTTTGTGATTTTGTACCGTTACACCCCTAGCATATATAAATTCCTATTCTTAATGTGGAATTTGGCTCTGAATTCATCCCCTAACTGCAGGCTTCACTGAGCTTCATTTGACTGGAGCTGAACGTTACGGGTGACGTCACTTTCCCTTCGTCCACTTCTTTATACAGTCTGTGGTTTAGAAATACTCAAGCCTGAATGAACAAAACAACGCAGGACTCCAGTCTCCAGGTATGTTTATGAGTAATTATGACAAAATCTTAGTTGAGCTGGAGTTTTTTCTATTAAGTTGCAGTTATAACTTTCAATAGATTTCATCAGCAGCAGTTTTCTTACAGACGGATCATTGCGGGTCCTGGAGATGTAGCAGCTGTTACCGAAGGTATTGTGGTTTTAAATGGTGATATTTCTCTTCTATTTCTTCACAAAGGTCACACAAAAATTGGTCCGGAAACATGATTTTAGTTCCGCGAAGAGGGTTTTCAAACTGTCATAGCCACATTTTCAGCACACAGCTTTTTTCTACAGCAGCTCTGAGCAATATGTCCTTGAAACATATGCTAAATTTTTAATTACAGGGAGCCAAAAGAAACACTCAAAACATCTCATAAAAAAGGATGAAATGGTGGCCCCACAGGTAAGGTCAAACAGAACTTTATTTCACTAACAGATGTATTAAAGGGATAAAACGCAATGCAATAATTCAATGCTAAAAATACACTTTAATACGGTCAAAATGTTAACTTTGTAGCTTACAATAAAAAGGGAATTATGGAAACTCTTAAGAGCAAAACGTTATGAACATTCACAGCTTATAAAAGGTCTGTGCCAAATTTTTTCCATGTTTTTTGAGCAGTTTTTTTCTTGCTCCAGCAGATATATAAGCTCTTTTCACGCGTAGCAGAAGCACGTGGATGATGACTATGTTGAACTTACCGACACTGGGCATGTGATAAAACCATGGATTCTGCAGCAGCGTCTTCACAGCCTGCCAAAAGTTTCCATGGGGGACGTGATTCTAATGATTAAGTTAGACAAATTATAATACACAAATGAATAGGTAATTTATAAAAGGAAAAAAACAGAATACAATGACATCTAAACGAAGAAAACCAGACCAGTTTCTCAGTTTTGCCAGATTTTGTCAGAGTTACTGTCGCCAACAGAACCCAAAGGAAGTCGTCATCTGCATGTTTCCTAACGTCTTCAGGATTTGTGGCATAAGCGTGAAGAGAGCCAATTGTATTAACAGCTCTTGATAGATCTTACATTACATTTAAATCCATATTGCCATATTTTGCGGACTATAAATTGCACTTTTTTTCATGGTTTGGGTGGTCCTGCGACTTATGCATTAAATTTTTACACTGACAGCTACGAGAGGACGCTCTAGTCTTGTGCGTCAGTCTCTGTTACTCCTGTTACTCCTGTATCACTGTCACTTGGCTCTACTGCGCATGTCTCCTGCAGAAAGAGCCTCTGTCCTGTCTGGGATTGTGTCAGTCAATCGCACCATTACTTCTGCACCACTGAAAATGGAAAATTTAGACAAACTTGTAACGACAACTGAGATGCCCCCAAAAAGAACATCATATTTTGCAGATTACAAGCTGCAAGTAGCGAAATCTGCAGCTGAAAACGTCAATCGAGCAGCAGAAAGAACGTTTGAAGTGAGCGAAAACCTTGTGACAACTGGGAGGGTGCATCATGAAACTTTCCTGGAAGTCAGTAGTTGGATCGACAAAGCCTGGACTTCAGTGACAACAGAAACCATTAGTCGGGATTCAGAAAGGCCAGAATAATTCTAACTGGAACTGATGCCGAGTCTGACGACAGCTACACAGAAGAGGAAGCGGCGCTCTGTTTACCTCCGAAGGTTGCAGAGTTTTAGTTAATAGATTTAGTGAATTGGAGTGAGATCGAGAGGGATTGAGAAAAACTTCTGTTGTTTCTGCTATAGTTATCTGAATAACTGTTCATTTGTTGCATTAACAGCCTGTTGTTGTCTGTTTTATTATTACTATAAGTTCCTGGTCTCTGACTTAATAAAATAAATTTCCCACAAAAAGCATGATTTATAGTTTGATGCGACTTTAATGTTTTTTTTCTTCTTCATTATGCAGGTTTTGGCTGGTGCGACTTTTACTCCAGAGCGACTTACAGTCCAAGTAAATACAGTACTTTTCATTTTGCTTCGTAGAAACAAACTGGTTTCTTCATATCAAGCTGATGCGGACAGATGATCAAAATGTCAATATAACTTTTTTCTCAAAATCACTCAAGTTGGCATTTTGTATTGCGTAACATTGGACACTGGGCTCCATAAATAGACGGTACGGAGCTGCAGATTGGCGTTGTCGGCAAGAACGCATCAATACATCAAGAGAGACGATCCAACGCGCTGCCGTGTGCGAACCGAGCAAAATTTGATACAAGAGAATCCATTCGACATCGACTAGGTGTCACGGAGAAGGCTGTGGCCCTCCTCTGCAGGCCCGGAGGTGTGGAAGACAGCTCTCCCTTCAGACCGGGGTTAAGAAAAGTCCACAACACTCCCTGCAAAACCAACGGGAGACGCCATCCATCTACTCCCTTTAATCAAGACGCTGTGTGTGATTTTTTACTGGGTTACAAACGTGAAAAACAGAGTCTAGTTCATTTCAAAAGGTTTGCAGAGGTTCAGAGTTATTCCTCACTTATGCTTATGCTCACCTGATGCATTCTGAGCTTCTGAATTATTCACGGTGAGGAGTTTACGAGCGCTTTTCACAACTTTCAGAGGCCAGTTTTGCTTTCATGGTAAAGCGAACAACTAATATGCAAACTTTTTTATTCTGTAAAGCACTGCGAATGACTTTGTGTGCGAACTGTGCAAGACAAATAAACTTGGCTTGTTCACAGTTCCTAATTATTGGACAATAGGACGCTTTATAATAGATGCAGACAGAACACAGCAGATTTTTTTGACAAACAGCTGGTCATACAATATTATCTGTACTGGGGTAAGACAGGTTTTCCTCAAATATGTGGTAAAAAAAAAAAAGAAAAAGAAAAAAAAAGAAAATACATGAATGTGAATTTTTAAGATAACATTTCTGACGGAGAGATATCGCCGGTTTGTCTCCATAGAGAGGTTATTGCTATATTGGGTTTGTCTGGAATGTTCCACAATATGGCATTGATCTTAAGTATCAGGAGAAAACCAAGGGACGCTGTGAATCCAAGTTCCAGGTGAGCTCTGTGGAGGGTAGTGATGTGTCGGTCGCGAACGTTCTGGCCCTTAAATGTGAACGACAAGAGCCGGCTCCTCGTTGGAACCCGATTTATTTTTTTTAGAGAGCCTTTCTAGTTTTTTCCTCCACTTTTTTTTTTTTTTTTTTGTGAAAGCCGCAGGTACTGGTCAAGATGAGGGAGACGAGAGACCGCAGGAAAGAGAGAGAAAATGACAAACTGTGAGAAAATGAGTGACAGCTGCAGGAGTAAAGTTTGGACACATTTCAGTGCAATGTGCAGTTCAAAAGCAGAGTGCAGATTGTGCAAGGTGAAAATATATCGAGCTCCACAGATAAATAAATACAAATTTTGTCTAATTGAGATGTCTTTTTCATACTTTATAATTTATTTTGTAGCACTCTGTTCAAGGTTGAGTGTGTTATGTATGTTTTTCACATCAGTATTTCGTTGTACACACAGTTTTGCATCATTTCTGGTGATAAATTAATTTAAAAAGCAAAAAATCTCAGGAGTCGAAAGAGCCGGCTCTTTACAGTAAGCAGAGCCAATAGAACTGGCTCTCCAAAAAGAGCCAAAATCGGGTCAAAGAGCCAAAATCAGCTCACGAGGAACGTATCTGAGTATTAAAACACCTGAATAAAAAAGAAAGAAAGAAAGTTTGAAGGTGCACTGTGTAACTTTAATGGTGGAGGGTCCGTCACTAACTTCTCTTCATGGTGACACTGCCCGGAATGTTCCACAGCGTGGCATTACACTTATTTATCTACAGAGACAGCAGCTGACGACATAGGGCCAAGTTAGATCTGTGGAGGTGCGAAGCCACTCACAGTAAGAAAGTTTTTAGTTCAATAAAAATTCATTTTATTGAGTAAATAAAGCACGATGGATACGTTTTGTCATACCGGGAGATTAGAGACAAAACAAGCACAATCGGAGAAATCAACCTGGTCCCTCATGAGGCATCGGTGGTCAGTTCATCACCACAGAAACAGCTAATGAGGAGATCAGTCCATATTACATGATCGGTATATCCACAATGCAACGTGTGTATCTGTACAGGCCCATGGACATCTGTATAATATTGGTCACACATGAGAATGTCTGTGTTTACTTTTTCTGAGATTTTGAGACCTCTCTCATTGCTCGAGCTCGATCCTTCACGGAGTTATGACCAAAAACGCATATTTGACCTTGGTTACCTTGACCTTAAAGTGACCTTCACCGGTTTCAACCCATAACATCCAGTGTACCCCGGTTATGTGTGCGGCAACTTGTGCGATGATTGGGTGAATATTTTAGCCCGCAGATGGTTCAGAAATACCCGAAATTGCCTAAATCCTTTATAACGGCGTGACCTTTCAATTGACCCTTGTGACCTCAAATGCCCTCGGAACGTCACCAAACTTTTTCTGCCGCATCGGGCACGGAGGCTTGACCAACTTACCAAATTTGGTGACAATCGGTCCATAAATGGCGGAATTATCTCGGGTGGACAGACACACAGACACACAGGGTGAACACAAAACCTGGTCAACCCTTCGGGGACCAGGAAACAATAACATCTCCATAGAGACAAGTCACAGATAATTAAGCTTGAAAATATTTAAACTAGCTGAAAATACATCAAAACAAATAGAGTCTAGAGCTAAAAGCTAAATGGCTCCAAACGTATTTTACGCAGCGTGAGAAGCCCCGCTCCCCGTTAAACCGCCCGAGTCGTTCTTAGCCATGTGCTGTCAGACTCACATGCAGCTTCCTTGTGTTTATTCATGAGGTTATGTATGAATCTGGAAGAAAATAGTCCCAGGAGAAGTGCCAAGAGTTAAAGAAAAAGTAGTGCACACGCTAGAAATAAAAACACATAGAGATCCCCCTGTATAATCCGCTATAGTCTGCTCTACCCCCAGGCTCCGTCCACATACTGCGCCAACCAAGGTCCACGACGAGGTACAAAGCAATGCAAATACTTTCAGGTACTTTATGCTATTTTCTGCGTTATTATTCCACTTAGCTCCCAGATACATATGGGCAGATTCAAATGTCGCGAGTGTTGTTTTGAGGATATGCAAAATTTG
This sequence comes from Boleophthalmus pectinirostris, assembly GCF_026225935.1. Lineage (NCBI taxonomy): Eukaryota > Metazoa > Chordata > Actinopteri > Gobiiformes > Gobiidae > Boleophthalmus > Boleophthalmus pectinirostris. The sequence goes on along the minus strand of NW_026571115.1, from coordinate 27,336,414 downwards.
AATATTGAGGGGATCGTTTATAATAACAATGCAAGGAGATTTGAAAGTGAAAATGGAAACTGTCAAATCGTTTCTGCGCTTTTCTGGGTAATTTTATGGTCATTTCACATTTGTGTGATCGTTAAAGAGCTTGTACTCATTTTTTTTTTCATGTAAATGAGTAAAACTAGTTTCACGTCAGTACAGATATATTGCAAAAGGAGCTCTTCTCTAAACAGGAAGTGCGTCAATAGCGTGCAAGTTTTACAGTTTTCTGGGAATAATTTGGACCACTGCAAACTGTTTAACATGAATGACTTTTTTTTTAGTTCCAAATAGGAGTGAGAAAGGGTTCACTTCCGGCTCCATCGACTCTGGGTCTAGTTCACTTTGTGCTGAAAAACTGTCGCCCGTCTCTCTGTGATTGCTCCTGTAAACCTCGTCATTCTGATCTTAACCCTCTCAGACTCAAATTAAATTTTAGTAACAGGAAAAAATCTGATATTTGGGGAAAATGATCATATGGGGTAGTAATATACAATCTGGACTTTTTTTTTGAGAGAGACCTTCACATGCAGTGTGTTCTGGGATGTTGCAGATTTGCAGCATTGGTTCGGTGTGGTAAATTAACACTGAAGACTGAAAATGATATGAACACTAACTTTATTTGTATACCACTTTTCATAACAATGAAAATATAAAGCACAGTGTAACAGCTTTACAGTGGCAGAACAACATCACTTTTTCATGTGGTGCTCCAAGAAGCAATATTTATCCTTTGTAAACAACAAAAGTACTTTGCACTTCTGGCAGGCCGTTTGTATGTAGCCATTCTTGCACAGTCTGCATCGTCCTTATTTATCAGCATGGATGGGAAAAAAGGCTCCTGAGTAAAAAGGCTCATAAAATATGGATGTGGAGTAAGTAGGCAATTGGCATTTAGCTGTTGCAAATCTGCAACGCCTGCCTGGAGAGGGTTAAAATGTTTCTGTTAACAAGCTCGACATGATCCTGGTGTTTTTATTTGTCTATTCTGTCTGTAAATCAAAAAAATATGAACATTAATAACAGACTCAGTGTCTTATTTCCCTCAGGTCTCGCCCCCTGGTTGATTGACAGCGCCTTTAAACACCAACTAATACATTTAAAATCATGTTTTAATGGACTGACATAATATGGTTTCAGCAAAAAAAAAACTTCATCAGATATTTTTCTTGCTTTGGACCACAGTACACAAAATAGTTGCCAGCCCAGGTGCTCATATCCCCATCAGCGAATGGGAGGTCCCAAAGTGAGGTCACCCAGTGAGTCCAGCTCATTCTATGACAAGAAAAAAACAGTTTATATATTAACATAAAAAACATTCTATTAAATACAGAAATAGTTTAACCATTTCACAAAAGCATCTTAGGTCAAACTCTACATTCAGTTCGTGAGGAGCAAGAATCTTAAGGTGGTGAATCCAGAAGTGTTTTCTTTTTGACTGGAGCGTTTCTAGATTCTCACCTCTAGGGGGCAGTCCCACACGTTCAATGCTGATATATCTGAAGGAAGAGATCGGATGGTTAAAATCTACAAAATGATTCACCAACTTAAAGACTCTAGCTCCTCATGGACTGAATGTAGAGTTTGATCAAAGATGTTTTCTGTGATATGGTTAAACTGTTTCTGTATTGAATAGAATGTTTTTTATGTAAATATCGAAGCACCTGAGCTGGCAACCATTTTGTGTACTGTGGTCCAAAGCAAGAAAAATATCTGATGAAGGCTTTTTTTTTTTTGCTGAAATGTTATTTTAAAAATAAAAAAGCTTTTGGACATTGGCCATCTGAGTGTGCAATGCATTTTTTCACTTTGGTCTTGCTGCTCCTTGCATTTGCACCTCTACAAGAATTTTGGTGTGGGTTTTCTGTTTCTTCTGACGTAATATGGTAACAGTGGATCTCATTGGACCAGTCACAGGGCAGTATTGTGGTCTGGGCAGATGTGGAAGCACCATGGACCATTGTTTCCCAAAGACTGGGTCCGAACCCTCAGGTCACAGGCGATTTTTTTTGGGTCGCCTTGTCACGCTCCGCATGTAGGTACAATATACATTTACATACATATATACAGGGCTGCATTTAATGTCCAGTTAGGCTCCTTATTGCTGGTTCAATTAGTGTTTCCAGCAGCACTTTATAGTTAGGGCGGCCTCCTTGACAACAAGTGGCCCCCGCCTTGACTACGTCCCTCCGAACCACACGAATCCTTCCAAAACTACGGTCGTCGCTCAAAATCTCCGCGCACCCCCTATGCCTAACCAATTTTTTTGTGGGAAACACTGATTACAGTTTTTCATTGTTTAAAACTTGAGTAATACTAATTGTTCAGAGACATGATCACTCAGTCAACTATAAAATATCCTCATTAATGTTCAATAATGGTCACAAATTTATTTTTTACGAATAATGTCTATTGCAGGGGTGTCAAACATACAGCCCTAAGATAAGACCTTTAATCTGGCCCTTAGGCTGATTTTCTACTAAAATATTTTAATTATATTTTCTATTAAAATATTGGTAATCTTCTGTGCTGCGCTAACATAGCAGCGTCTCCAGCGTCTCTGTACGTGGCCCCTCCCACCAGAGCAGCACAAATGAAGACTTGTCTCTTTCCAAACGCTCTTAAAGGACGATCGTTTTAACTGTTGACCATGACACCCTCATCAGAAAAATGTCAAAAATGAGAAAAGTGGATGTCGAGTGCAGGATTTTTCAAGAAAAATTGGACTTATTCCTATTTGCAAACAAGTTGATGTTAAAACATTGTGTTGAAATTGCATTTCTCTTAAAGTTTCAGGTTGTTCATAATATTATAATATTCTGTAAAAGAAAGAGTTCATCAATTAAAAAAGATTTTTGTAATAGATTTGTGTTTCTCTGCACAAATATTTGAACTTATTGTTATTTTTGGGGTTTATATGTCATGAGTTTTCTGATCCAGCCCCTTTGGGATCAAAGTAGGTTGGATACGGCCCCCGGACCAAAACAAGTTTGACACCCCTGATCTACTGACTTGTGTCACGAAGATTTGTGACTTTAAAAATATGGGTCCCCAGAAAAAAAGCTTGGGAAACACTACCATAGTTTGTGTAAAGAAGTGGACTAAGGGAATTGACCCATAACGTTCAGCTCCAGTCAAATGAAGCTTATCGAGGCTGCAATAGAAAAGCGACTTTGGAGCCGAGTTCCATATTAGGAACAGAAATGTATTTATGGATAAAGCAGCAAAATAAAAACACCAGGATCATGTAGTGCAGTTAATACAAACATTTTAAGACCAAAATGATGAGAAGCACTTCAGCAGTTTCAGAGAGAGGAGTGACAATTTTTCAAAGTAAAGTCACTTGGAGCCAGAGTTGATGGAGCCGGAAGTGTCCCCATGCTGACTTCCTATTTGGAACATGGCAGCGAGCTATGTCCATTTATTTACAGAATCTATGGGAAGTATTCAGGTAACACCAAAACAAACACAGAGGTAGACATCGGCTGCTGTTTGCTATTTTGATCAAATTAAAAGTAACAGTTCTAATCTCTTAAACTGTATTACAAATATGCAGCAAAAGTTTTTTCATGTTTTTTTCTTTTAATAAGATTTAGTTTGATCTCTCTTGTTTCGCTCAATCAGCTTGAGGCCTTGATTTTCTACCAGTTTGTTGGAAAACGCTAGAGTGCCTAGAAAAAATACAATTTCACTCACATTAACACACATATACACACACATTTAATTTCATTTTTTTTCTATGTGGGCTGCTTTTAGCCAACTCCCGAACCAGAACAGAAATCAAAAGTACTATTATAAAATTCAGACACTATTTGCGCCAACATTTCTCTCCTCTAAATGGTGTGGTGTTTTGGTGGTTTTGGTGGGTGGTGTTTTTTCGCAGAATTAAATGTGCCATAACTCAGAGGGGCTGGAAAACATTGGTTTGAAGCATTTGTCTAGTGTTTGTCCTTTTTCCTGATTGCTTTTAATGAAAGGAAAACCAGACTGTTCACACACAACTCCGCTCAAAGACAGCAGTAGTCATAGTTGCAGTTGCATTTTACAGTAATTGTAGTTGAGGAGGTAAAGTCTGTGTTGTTTTCCTGAATGCGTACAGAATCTTTTAACAGTTTGCAGTGGTCCAAAGTTAGTCCACACTTACCTTCAGCATTTCAGTCTCCAAATTATCCAATGTGATGAGTTTTTCCTTTTTCCCCCACACAACTCTCAGAGACTAGTGCAACAACTAGCATGCTAACCCACATTTCCTGATTATTTAACAATAAAATGTTTCTAATTACAAGTAGGCAGCATGCACCAGGCTTATTTCGACCTCAAGAGCTGCTAATATATCTGTACTGGGGCAAATATTTGGGAAAAAAATGGTGTACATGACCTTTAAGCTTTAGTTTTCCTTAATGCTTTTTAGTGGCGCTGTCTTATTCCCAGTAAGAAAATTAAAGGCCTAAACGATTTTTAAAACTATGACAAAAAGCGCAACAACAGACACAAGGGGAATCTTATGAAATTTTACATCTCCAATCGTGTCTGCTGTTTCCTGTCTAGAGTAAAACCACTTAGTTTGAGACTCTTAAGGCCACCACACACTACAGGAGAATTTGCCTGTTGGCGAAGGCGTGACCCGACCTTGTGTCTTTGCGTGTGATTTTTAATGCCACTGTGCTCCTCGTGTGTGGTGTCTTTTTCTACATTCAGACCGCAGCCTGAAGTGACCCAAATCTGATTTTTTCGCCCCTATGTTTCGCCACCTGTATCTGATCTTTTAATGACAGTCTGAACGACACGGATCAGATTTTTTCAAATGTGACCCAGACCACTTGGCTATGTGCTCCAAAAACAGATACATATCTGATCTTTTGACATGCGACTTCAGTCTGAAAGGCCAGGTCATATTCATCCCACCTACACGTCAGGCTCGGAGTCTAGTCACTAGAGGGAAAGTGAGGTTAGCGAGTTAATTCATATTTGGGGGTATTGCTGTATTCAGGTCAAATTGGAGGAGTCTTGGACAGAACAGGGCGTTTTTTTGAAATGATTGCCAAAGAAATGGCCGAGCGCAGCTACAGACGGTCCTGGCTTCAATGTCAACAAAAAATAAAGAGCCTGCGAGCCAAATACAAGGAGGCTAAAGACTCAAACAAATGAAGTGAACCATGAACGTGTAACCTAGCCTGATTCATCAGCCGGGTTCACTTCTTTCTCATCTGACCTCGCAGCATTAGGATTCGTTCGCTCGACAGTAGGTAGGTACTTTTTTATTTAACCAATTGCTGCTATTTGGTTGTGATGTGTGTAAAAGGAAGATAAAATTGATAAATTCACCAAACATTCTCTTTGTTCCGGCTTTAAATCCTCAATCTCGGGATGATCGCATTGCCAATGCAAAATGTATGGCTTCATCTACATCCATCTCCACTGCTTTACTGTTGTGCTGTACCACAAAAAAGACCCAGCGCTTCAGTTTAACGTCATGGCTTCACAGCTCTTCACTGATTGGCCGGTGTGCAGTCTACAACTTCTGGGGTTCTTGCAAACCGTCTAGAGTATTCTGATTCCTGACCTATCCATTTTACAAAGAACTGGACGTATTTTGGGAGACAAGCCCAGCGTTTAAGCGACCTTCCATAAACACTGAGCACACTTGCTGCCTGTGATATGGTTGTGTCTTCCAGTGTGCATGTGGGACATTTTTGGGATGTTTAAAGTTCACACTAGAGATCACATAAGTCGCATTTAATTGGAAATGTGAGCGACCTCGCAAAAAAAAAATGGATTTCACATTAAGCCCTACAATTTGAACGTAGCCTGTGTGACTCTGAGCTGCTCCGTCAGATCGTAACCACCAAACATCAGCAACGCTACAGTAACAGTCAATAAAACAGAGGTGCAGAGATACAAACTCAGGAAATAGCACTGTTCTGAGTAACACAGTTTTGACTTGGATCTAAACTAGAAGTGTAGTGGCCTTAGACTTTCGCAGTGTGCAGCGGTGTTGTTATTTCTTTGTCTGGAATGTGGATGTCAAACTCAAACTGAAAGGTAAATAGAAGATTACATTTCTTTTGGTGTATAGTCATTTTCTCACAACTTCACACACTTCAACAATCATTACGTTCTTTGTTTGGTTCATTGAGTTCTTTTCCTTGAACTGACTGTCTATTGACTTTTCATTGCACATTCTCCAGCTCTGGCATTGGTGTATTATTAGTGCTCAAGCCTTCCTCCTGATCTCCTCGGCGTGGGCTGTTGTTAGGAGGTTCCTCTGTTGGAGAAGCAGCCGACCCAACGCCTCTCACTCACCTTTCATCTGCGCTCAAGGCTCAACAAACACCATTCTGTCCAATCGTTATCGGAAAACTGTCAGGAAAACACTGAATTTGATGCTTTAAATGTGTTTATTATAATGATCAGAACAGTTTTCTGCTGGGTTGAAGTTTCTGCTCTACCAAAAGAGTTTGTGTGTCACAGTATTAGACTTGTACATGGGTAGGTTAAGTTTGCTTGGTCGCTTTTTAGGATTTTAAAAACAAATTTTCATTGTCTATATAAAAATTGGTTTGGAAATTGTGTAGTTTTTACTCCTTGATATGTTTTAAACTTTTTTTCTGGGGACCTGTATTTTAAAAGCCACAAACCTTCCGGACCCAAACCAATAGACATTATTTGTAAATCACAAAATAAAGGTGGATTTGATCATTATTGAACATTAATGAGGATATTTTATTGTTGACTGATTGATCGTGTCTCTCAGAACAATTAGTATTACTCAAGTTTTAAACAGTAAAAAACAGTAATTGAACCAACAAAATTGGAACAAAATAGTCCCTCGCTCTCTCATGTGTCAGAACTTACATGCAGATCATGACAAAGTGACCCAAAAAAATCTCTTGTGACCCACCTGAGAATCGCGATCCAGTCTTTGGGAAACAATGGGTTAGATTACCAATTTCGCTAAAATGAAAATAAAATAATTTCAGATTTTAATTTAGATCATACTGAGTAGTAACTTTTTTTTGTTTTACTTCCTGGTAGAACATGATGTGACACAGGCACAAGACACACAGTGCTCGTGTATCACGTGATCGCTTTGACCAATCAGAGTGAGAGGAGCTAGAGCAGAGCTGAGCAGAGTTGGAGCTAATGATTAAGTTTATGATGAAAAAGTTTATGATATAAAAATAGGTAAAAATTGCCACAAAATCTTTGAAAGTTGTTGGCTTCCCTGTCAGCCGAACACGAGCAGTTTGTGATTACTTTGCGCTCTACGAGAAAAATCCTTCCTCAACCCAAGGAATTTTTTCCGCTGTAATACCGTGAGTGACCACTACGTCAACTGGAGGCAACTACAAGCAGCAACACCCGATCCAGTTATTTTAATAGATCCATGCAGGCACCTAGCGATCATATTGTAAACAAGGGTCAAAGTTTATCTAAATATATAATAGTTATGATTTGATAAACTTCATTAAACACCTTTGGTTTGTCTCATATTACACTATTTTTTGATCTTATACAGTTCTCCTCACCACAAACATACCTGACGTTGTGCATGCAAACCCTGCATATTTAGGCTGAGTTCTTCTCTCTGAACCTGAAAGAGGAAAAACACTCTAAACATGGTTGAAAATTAGGCTGGACCAGGTCTGAAATGAGAGAATATGGCCACCACTCGCCTACTTTATACTATTTAGATTCCTGCCCTTGAATAAAATGAATAACATATTTTGTGCAAACTTGACCCATGTGCTACTTTTTACCTTTAGTTGAGTAGAAATAGCAATTCCCAGCTCAGAAATCATCCAAATGATTCTTGTGAAGGTGTTTGGAGTTTAAAAACACAGTGGAAGCACAGTGTTTTCTGATTGAGAGAAGAATTCGGCCTAAAAACACAACTCCAGGTCTGTTTTTGATGAGGAAACAACATTATAAACAGATCAGAAAATATTGTAATATGGCCCTTTAAGTATTCCCGCTCTTCAAGACACCATTTTTAAAAGGGCAAAAATGTCTCTTGAATCTCAAAATCTCTCTTTAAAAACAGTCACTTAGCAGATCACAGCTTTTTTGAATCCCACGTTAGTAATTTAAGAGGTAGTTGAACTTTGACCCCGACACCTGAGCTGGGTTTGCGTGGCCGTGTGCAGCTGCAGGATCAGTGGAGCTCATGATGAAGTGGCTTACAGGTCGAGCAATTAACCTGCACACAGAGCACAGACTAACACCTCATCTGTGGTATTTACACAGGGCAAAGGGCAGGACAGGACTGAGGACGTCTGACGGACTTAGAGGGAGTGCACAATGTCAGGAAATGCACAGTGTTTTATTGATAGTTTTAAGATGATAGAATACAGTGACAGATCAAATGTAGTGGGAGAGTCGCCAGTTTCAGTTCTGTGAGTTTTATACAAAAATAAATCATCAAATGCTGAACCTGGAGCGTTACGACGACTGTCTGAATCTGACCGGTTGAAACGTCACAACAGCAAAACAAGAAACGCACAGACATCTTCCCTCTTCACAAACGCTCAAAGTTCTTGCCTTGTGCACCACTTTCACATACTTAAACAGTCCATATTTCTGCTCAAGTGCTTCCATCTATCACCGTGTTTGTTTGGGTGCCTCACCTTTGGCTCCTCCTAAGCCCCAGTGCTGCTCTGTGATTGATTTAAAGCACAGGTTAACCATGCACTTGCAAAAATGAGATACGGACAAGATGGATTTTTAGGAGATTGTAAACTCACAAATCTTGTGAGAATTCATCTTGCAAAAACACAGAACTGTGGGCGCGGACATGAGGAAAGTGCAATATGTAAATACAGGAAAACACAGTAGTATTCAAACATGAATCAATCAAATTTTGGATGAGATTTTAACATAACCTTGCACAGTGACATTGATTCTCATGATATTCGTGAGTTCACAAACTTACAAGAATCTGTCCTGGCCTCCATTGGTGCGATAAGACCCGACAGGTGGTGGATGACCAATCACATCGCAGCATTGAGGTCTGTGTAGAAGCCAAAGGTGAAGCGCTCAAGTGAACAAAACAAACATAGGCTGCGTTCACACTGCAGCCTGAAGTGACCCAAATCTGATTTTTTGGGCCCTATGTGACCTGTATCTGATCTTTTAATGACACAGATCCGATTTTTTTCAAATGTGACCCAGGACACTTGGATATGTGCTCCTAAAACCGATACATATCTGATCTTTTAACATGCGACTTCAGTGTGAACGGCCAAAACATATTCATCCGACCTACACGTTATCAACAAGCCACAAACGTCACTATTCTGTGCTGAAGTAGGCGAAAATTGTTAATGAACTCCGTGTCACTGAAGAGAAGCACATCTCCACTCACCACTCTTGACTCCGTCTCCACATCCACACGTTCCTTTCAACGGACGTCGCTGCCGCTGCCCCACAAAACACCACGGCCAAAAACCTCGTCCTTCTCCTTCTCAATCTCCTCTTTAAAATAAGTAAGTTGTTCATGTTCTGGCTCCGGTACGAGAGGAACTTTAAAATTGCCAAGTTTTCAATGCTCGCGTCCATGTTTGGACATCTTCCGTAAACACAGAGCACGCTCGCTGCGGTTGACGTCATCGTGTCCTCCAGTGCGCATGCGGGACACTTTTGGGCTGTTTAATGTTCACACTGTAGTTCACATACAAGTCGCATATAATTGGAAATGTGAACGACCTCGCAAAAACATCGGATTTCACAAAAAAATCGGAACTGAGCATTAAGCCCTGCAGTCTGAACGTAGCCGTAGCGACACCAACAGAGATACTTCAGCCTATTTTAGCGTCAACATGGACTATTTAGCTTGTGAAAAACATTCAGAGGAAAGTGCTTTGTGCACAGTGTTGGGAAGGTTACTTTTAAAATGTATTCCCCTACAGATTACACATTACATGCCCCAAAATGTAGTTTGTAACGTAATCCATTAAATTACTTAAAGTGAGTAACGTAATCGGAATACTTTAGATTACTTGATATTGTCATGCTTTTTAAAACTACATGAATGTAGCAACCACATCCTGAAAATTCTTGTTTTGTTCTCTTCAAATTGTCTGTTGAGCCCAAGTCTCCATGAAGAGGCAACTGTTTGCTGTAGAGAAGCAAAGAGGAGGAAATCTTAACAAATCTTAATGATGTTTTATGTGCTAAAAGAAAATAAAAAGTCCAGTCTTTCCTTAAGCATATTAATATTATTGATAGAGAAATGTTTTCTATATGAGATCACTGCTGCCTTAAATTATGTCCACCTACTGTTAGGTGTCATATTGTTTAGACCTGGTTTTACTCCTAGTTTAGTCTGCTCTAGTCCTGCTTTTAGACCTGGTTTAGACCTGGTTTAGTCCTGGTTTAGACCTGGTTTAATCCTGGTTTGGTCCTGGATTTAGTCCTAGTTTATTCCTGGTTTTAGTCCTGGTTTAGTCCTGGTTTAGCCCAAAATGTGAAAACAGAAAAATACCGCCATGTAATCCATTTATTTCAACAAAGTAACTGTAATCCAATTACCTCTCATTAAAATGGTAACTGTAACTGAATACAGTTACTCATAATTTGTACTCTGATTATGTAACTCTGGTACATGTAATCTGTTACTCCCCAACACTGTTTGTGCATTTGCGGACAGGAAAAATGTCTGTGCTTTTCTCTCAAATGAACGTGACAAACATTTGACTTTTGGCTTGTTGCGCTGCTGTGACACTTCCACTAGTCAGATTCAAATAATTGTCACGACGTTCTGATCTCTTTCAGTGAGAGATATTCAACTCAATCCAGCGTGTTACATACAGTGCAGGCATATATGAATGTGGCTCGAGCCAGATTAATACCAGTGACATAGTTCAAAATCCACGTAAGTAATGTTTGCATAACTGTCCTCTCTTACCCTGCGCTCTTAATTACATGCTGCTATTGGCTTGTTCTTGCTTCTTAAGTTTGAGCCAGAGTGTATTGTCTCCGGTGTAGAGCCCTCGGCCCACTGCGAGCCCTCCTGACAGTGTGGGCGTCACTTTCAAATACCAAGTCTCCCCCACTTACACATGTACCAACAACTCCACGCGTTCTCTCACACTTGTTTGTACTGGAGCGAACGTTCTGCGAGGTTACTGCTGTGATCATGTCTTATGTAATACACTTTAATTCATCATCTTCCTGAAATCGTTAAAGGTCAAATATTGAGCTAAACCAACTTTTGGAGTCGTTAACACTGTCATAATGTGAACTCATAAAACAGAAGAGCATGGGGCATAGCGAAGAGCTGGAAAAGTTCTGTTCCAGCAGTCTAGGCCATATGGCAGTGCTTTTGTTTAAGTGCTCCTTTAGGTTTTTAAAGTCCATAATAAACTTAACTACACTTGTTCTGAACAGTGAAGTGCTTGGATTTCTAACCACAATATTTGGCCCGAGCCAGTAACGAAGTAACTGGCGAGGGCTGTTGTTCTTCGTCGATTTCTTTTTTTTTTTTTTTTTTTTTTTTTTTTCCCCACATTGAATCGCATTTTTGACCCTCTGAACATGGACGGAAAGTCCCCAAACCGGGGTCCAGATTGATCGGCCCGGTGAAAAATTCGATAAAATGGGCATCGCAACAATGACCCGAGTGACCCGACTCAACAGCGCCGCCTACAATTGGACCCCTATGGGAGTGGGGACAGGCAAAGTTTGTCGCAGGGAAATGAAATTCGGAACAGTGATAGAGAACAATGAGACAAGCCAAAAGATGATGAACAGGAAGTCGGCCATATTGGATCAAACATTCGCCGCCGTTTTGACTTGGGTGTCTACAAAAAGATTCAAGTCCCCGGGGTTTGGTCCAAATGAGCTCAAATTTGACATGTCACAACTACAGACATGAACTCACAGATGTTGCCAATGTTTTTTTTGATACTCCTTACGGTTCGCCCGTAGCACGCCGGCGAAAAACGCCTTCATTTCCTGTTTTTTCGGTGACCTGTCACGGCCACAGGCATTGTCCTAGAGAACTCAGATTCAAATCACAATTGTGTGACCCAGGCCTGAATGTGATGAAATATGAAATTTAATAAAAGTGAACTCTATAGCGCCCCCTAGCATAGACGTGAAACATCAACATTATCGGATTAGTACCAAATTCGGGGCATAAATTCTATGCATGATTACAAGCAAAAAAGTTTATTACGGACATGATGCATTTTCCACCATTGGCCAGCAGGGGCGCAAAGACTCCCCCAACAAATAGTTAAAAAATTATTACACACACAGGTTTAGGCTTAGGTCTGATCATGCTGACATTTGAATCACTAATGCCTGATCATGGCCTGAATATAATTCACTATAAAACATATGAAAAGTGAACTCTATAGCGCCCCCTACCATAGACATGAAACGTCAACATTATAAGATTAGCACCAAATTCAGGGATTAAATTCTACACATGAATACCAGCAAAAAAGTCCATTATGGATATGATGCATTTTCCACCATTGGCCAGCAGGGGTGCAAAGACTCCCCCAAAAAATAGTTAAAAAATGATTACACCCACAGACTTAGTCCGATCGTGCTGAAATATGAATCACTAATGCGTGATCCCAGCCTGAATATAATTCACTATAAAGTATATGAAAAGTGAACTCCATAGCGCCCCCTACCATAGACATGACATGTCAGCATTATTGGATTTGTACCAAATTCAGGGAATAAATTCTATGCATGATTATGAGCAAAAATATATATAACAGACATGGTGCATTTTCCACTGTTGGCCAGCAGGGGCGCAATGACTCCTAAAAATATTTAAAGGTGCATTATGTAACGTGTCTAATGGACGAGCTGTCGACCTGGGCGAATGTTGGGAAGAGAGGGTGGCGTGCCGGGGCGGTCGCGAGTCCCCAGAGGTTGCGTGGGGGGGCGGTGCGCGCCGGGGCGAGGGCCACCATTGCCGCGCGCGGCTTTAATTGTTTGTTCATTTTCTTTATGAACGTACTATTTACGCTTGCAGCTAATGTATGGTAATAAAGGTATACAGCATGGATACAAGCAGGTTACCAGTCAGATCTGTGGAGAGGTGAGATACAGATAGAACAAATGCATGTGTTTCAATGTATATTTTGCAATTAATGCCATACTGTCAAACATTCCAGGCAAAGTAATACCATCTCCATGGAGATAAGCAGATTGCAGACCTTCTACCAGAAAAGTTACATAGTGCAGCTTTAACTTTTAATCATAACACCAACTTTAATCCAAATTTAACAGGGATATTGCACTTTTTCTGATCTCTGTCATAATGTATAATGTTATAATACAAATTTAGGCTGAGTTCGTCTTTTTTTTTTGTTCCACCTTGTGATGTCATGTGGTAATACAGAAAGTGCTCCACTGTGTTTTTAAACTCCATACACCCTCTCTAAACTCATTTGGATAATTTCACACCAGGAATTGCCATCCATACTGAACTAAAGGTGAAAGTGAGTGGTTAACTTGAAAACTACCACTACATGACATCACCAAGTTTGGTTTATTTGTTTATTTATCAGGAACAGTGCACATAAAAACATTGAACTACACAAAGAAGTCACGCTTGTGCAAGGTTATAATAAAATTACTAATTTCCACCTTCAGTCCCTGGACAGGTTGATGTCATAAATGTTGTACATGCCAATAAAATTAAATATGATGTATACTGATACAATCATTCATCCAGTCAATCAATAAGTAAAACTATTCCCATTCAGTCTTAGTCACCACATCGAAACACTATTTACTAGGGGTATAATGATATCCAAGTCTCACAAAACAATATCATCACGGTATGAACATCACGGTATGATATTTATTGCGACATCCTGGAGAGTCTTGTGATTAGAGATGTAAAAATATCTGCATATCCGCCTGCAAAATTCCAGAATGTTAAAACCTACCTGTTTCAGCAACTCTTTGTCCACGGGTACCCGATCTGGTGCAGGACTCTACTACAGTGCTTCTACCATCCTTCAGCGTATCCAGAAGTCGAACTTTTTGTGTGATGGTTTGCATCTTTGTCTGCCTTTTGGGTGAAACCGTAGGAGCCTTTGTTGGTGCAGAAAGTTTCGTTGACATTGTGGGTTTTATCGGAGAGAAAACGTCTTCAGAATCGAACGTTTATGTAAATTTGGCGAACTGAACACAGTCTCTACTGTACAGGAGACACGGCATGAAGGAGATTGATTGACATTGGTCTTCAGTCCCTTATCCAATCAGGACGCAGGGGAAGAAACAGAATGCACGTTCATACAGTGTAAAAAAGAAAAAGCATGCAAAATGGCATTAAAAAAATCTGCGAAACAGCGAGACTGCGAAAGGTGAATATAGCGACACGCACACATAAATAAATAAACAAAATCGACCTTTAAAAACACGGTTCCATAAAACAAAGCTGTACACCTCTTGCTGATTCCTCCAGTGTCAATTTAACAGGTGGCCAGACGGAGACACAGCACACTCCCCTCATATGTGTTTTTGCTCAACATCTGTCAAGCGTCTCATTGAATTTCCAATCGATTCCTAGCTAATAAAAAATTAATATTGTTATTTACGATCAGATCTTATTTTTCTACCTCAGTGTTTTCACACAAGTGGTATGTGTGAATCATTACGCCGTGCGGGGGACTACAGCTGTGGCATTCAGGATGGAATTAGAAAGAGGAAAAAAGCTCACAGTCTCGGAAGAATAGGGCAAGGTCAAGGGGATGTAGGTGCTTTCAGCCAGTCCAACGTGTTAGCCGATAATGTGCGGCCTAAGGGGGGAAAGATAGATCGTTAATGATTGTAGAAAAGAGGATACGAAGAGCAGAAGATATCGTGATGAACTTCTGCTTGGATTTTCAGTGTCGATCTATAAAGAGCATTGGAGACGTGGCAAAGATCAGAGTCGGGGAGCTGAAAAAGAATCTTTGGACAATAGAATAAGTCAAGATCTCAAGGTAAGTATTGTTAGATAGACGGACTAGTACCAAAATATTGGTGAATATTGATATGGACAAGGTACTGAAATGTACTGATTCTCAAGACCAAATATCCATTCTTGCAAACTATCAGTCAAAAGTTTAGAAACACATTTTCCTTTATTTTTCGTAGATTTTTTACATTATATATTCTCGCTGAAAGCATCAAAACTAAGAATGACACTTATTAGGGAACAATAAATGAAATATCGTGATATCGTATCGTCAAAAGTCTCACAATAATATCCTGGGCTATCACAATATATCGAATTACAAAATCCTTTGCAGCTTAAATGCATGGTTTTATAGTAACAATACCTAATAAACATTAGGAACTACATATCCCATGATTCATTTCAGCTCAGACAACATGAAGAGACATGTTTTTTACTTGAATTCTTGGGATTATGGTGGTAATAATTCACACCAAAATCTTGTTATAGTATTTTAAAAGCAAAAAAAAAGTGTCCCATCTGCAATTATATCAGCCTATCCAAAATATCGCAATAAATATCGTACCGTGAGACACATATCGTTATAATATCGTACTAAGAGATTTGGCTATCGTTACATCACAAAATAACTCAAAACTTAAAATAGCAACCATTTTCTTTGAACCCTGCTTTGCACTTTTAGCATTTCTGGACCCTCACGCGGCGCAGCGATGAATGAACCTCATCTGATGAAGGAGACTTCATTAAGAAACTCATTAAGGCCAAGAGTTTGAGATGCTGTTCGCAAAGCAAAGGATGGATACTTTGATGATTTGAATGTAAAATATTACTAAACTTTTTTCTTCACTACATAATCCTATATTCTTTTTTCATATATTTCATGTCTTCTGGATGAATAATGTACAAAATAGTAAACATAAATAAACCAAAGGCTAGGGCTGGGTATCATTAAGAAGTTCCTGATATAATACATACCTTGATACAGTGAGCTTTTGATTCAATACGATATATTTCAAGTCGATTTGATACGGTTCAATAAAAAATAAAGGCTAAATCATTGCTGTGATACTTTAAGTCTTTATTAAACCACTTCTTGTTCTTCAAAGTTAATACAAAACACACACATTTTAATCATCAAAACTGTGAAAATGTCAAATGTGTTGCATAAACGAGTTCTGAACAAGTCCTCTGAACAAGCAACACAACTGTAGCGATGTAACAAAATCATAGCCTGATTGATCAGCCAATTTCACTTCGTAGAAACCGTCTGACCTCCCAGTGTTAGTATTCGTTTGCTTGATGGTAGATGGGTACTTTTTTAAACAATCGCTGCTATTTGGTTGTGTAATGTAGTATAAAACTGGTATATTAAGCTTTTCCCAAATCCCACAGGAAGAAGGGCAATAACGTCTTTCCCCTCGATAAAATTCACCAAACATTCTCTTTGTTCCGGCTTTAAATCCTCGATCTCGAGAATCGTTGCCAACACAGAATATATGGCTCTTCGCTGATTGGCTGGTGCCCGAACTCGCATTTCTGGGGTGGGGGTTTCGTCTAGTGTATTCCAATTCCTGACCTAGTTGCTGGAGAGACATGAAATTGAGGCACTACGTGGTAGAGATGCACGGATGGCGGTTACAGCCGCGGACTCTGCGGCTAAACCGCGGGTCGGGCGGATGACGTGACGAAAAATAGTATTTTAATTAAATTCGGGCGGGTGGCAGTTTCACTACTCAAATAAAAAACTCTGATCTCGGAGCAAATGGGAGGAGACCGAACGGATGGCGGGCGGGTGCGGTTTTGAAAACTGGTTAAAAATTGTTGTTGCAAAAGGATAGCGAGCAGATGATGAGTTTTGCGATGCAGTTGCGGATGAAAAAGTAGCCCATCCGCGCATCTCTACTAGGTGGGACCAGCCTGACTAACAAAATAATGTGGTAAAATATACAAACAAATACTCTTGGTGATATATCGGTACAGCAGCTCACGATATCAATACCGTATCGAGCGAACATTGTTTATATTTTAGTATCTCCATATTGATCTAATTGTGCCCTGCCCACTTTTGCCTCTACGTTAATAAAGTGCACTTCCAGTTCATCGGGAATAGAATCTGAGAAAAGTTATACTGCTAACTTATGACATTAAATAGGCTGATTTGTGTAAAATGTTCAGTGTTCATGTGCACCAATAAGCTGCACTGCACTGATTCTGTGGGAGGCTTTAAACCGGCTTTATAGTCCATATTGAACTTATTTAAGGTCAAGAGCAGCAACCCAATACAAAATAAAACAACCTGAATGACGATGGCAGCGCGCACGGTAAATTCCAGAATAAAGTAGAGTCGATTAGATTAGAAAAGTTTATTTATCCCAAAGGGGCAATTTCTGTTTACATATATTTCACACAGGTCAGGGGCTCGAACAATTACGCGCATTAGAGCAGAGCATCAGTGTTAATGAGGCAGCTAAGACCAGATACAAACAGAACAACAACATTAGAACAGTAAACAAAGGGTAAAAAAGACACTCGACTCTGCCTTTTTCACCTCTGTGTTTAGGAGCCGAACGTCAGAGGAAATAAAGGAATTTGCAACTCAATTTGTTTTCCTGCTGGGGACGAGGTAGCGCCTCCCAGAGGACATCAGGGAGAACCTCTCTTTTAAAATGTGATCTGTGCTGCCGGTGTGAAATAGTATTTTGACCCCCATAGTATATTGTCAGCATACCGCTATAGTAAAGTGACCCCCTATAGGATTTTGACTCCCCTTATTTTTCTTTAGTAGTTACTTATAAGATCATTATTTCTCATGTAATTTACTTTTATTATGTACTGCTACATATTCACTTTCTTTTAAGGTATTTTAAGGAATGTTTTGATGGATAACGACTTGGTATTTTGTGTAAATGTAACGTATTGTTAAAATTGCATATACATAGCAATCTTGTCGCTGTTTTTGTATTTTACATTGTTATGGTTTTTAGTTTGTTATGTTCAGATAATCCTTAATCATAATGTCAGTTCAGGTAATGGTTTGTAAAAATAACGACCTTGAATTGAGTTATGTTGTGTTATAAAAAAAAACATATTGGGGGTCAGATTACTATAGTCATATAATTTTGACCTTTTTTATATATAATTGATCATTGTCAGTATTCAACGAACATTACTTCTTACTTTACATCATAATAACTATAATAAACATATTGGGGGTCAGATTATTATAGTCATAGGTTTCTCCTGTTTAACTACTCAACTGATCAGCCCCGTCTACAGTGTTGGGGAGTAACAGATTACATGTACCGGAGTTATGTAATCAGAGTACAAATTATGAGTAACTGTATTCAGTTACAGTTACTGTTTCAGTGAGTGGTAATTGGATTACAGTTACTTTGTTGAAATAAATGGATTACACAGCGGTATTTTCCTGTTTTCACATTTTGGGCTATATCCCTTTTTTTTTTTTTTTTTTTTCGGTAATTCCAATCATTGCCAGAAAGTAAACCAGGTCTAAACCAGGTCTAAAACCAGGACTAAACCAGGACTAAACCAGGTCTAAACCAGGTCTAAACCAGGACTAAACCAGGACTAAACCAGGTCTAAAACCAGGTCTAAAACCAGGACTAAACCAGGTCTAAAACCAGGTCTAAAACCAGGACTAAACCAGGTCTAAAACCAGGTCTAAAACCAGGACTAAACCAGGTCTAAACCAGGTCTAAAACCAGGACTAAACCAGGTCTAAAACCAGGTCTAAAACCAGGACTAACCAGGACTAAACCAGGACTAAACCAGGTCTAAAACCAGGTCTAAAACCAGGACTAAGACCAGGACTAAACCAGGACTAAACCAGGTCTAAAACCAGGTCTAAACCAGGTCTAAAACCAGGACTAAACCAGGTCTAAAACCAGGACTAAACCAGGACTAAACCAGGTCTAAAACCAGGACTAAGACCAGGACTAAACCAGGACTAAACCAGGTCTAAAACCAGGTCTAAAACCAGGACTAAACCAGGACTAAATCATGCTGTGTGGACGTGTCTCCTCGTCTTCTATCAATAACATTTTAAATTTGGTTAAGTAAAGTTTGGGCTTTTTTATTTTCTTTTATCAGATAAAACATCTCATGTTACGATTTCCTCATTTTTCCTGCTCTACAGTAAATCAAGTAATCCAAAGTATTCAGATTACGTTACTCACTTTAAGTAATTTAATGGATTACGTTACAAACTACATTTTGGGGCATGTAATCTGTAGGGGAATACATTTTAAAAGTAACCTTCCCAACACTGCCCGTCTATTTTAACAAGATTCCAAATCATTATACATCACTTCGAGTGCCTAACTAATTAATAACTACTACAAGTAAGTAATTTTTTACATTCAAAAGTTATAATCGACATAAAAAAATGCATCGGAGTTCTTCAAAAAACACTTTTAAATATGTCAGTATGTTTTAATATTCAAAGTTTTTCTATAGAATTCAAGTTCTTTATTAATAAAACATAGATTTTCATAGGGGATCAATATTCTATAGGGGAGTCAACATACCTTAATAGGATTCTGGGTCAAAATACTGTCTGGTATAAAGATGCAAAAAACCCAAGGCACTCATTGGTTACAATAAAATGCCTTTATTCATTTACAGCATGTCTTAATGGACAATTTACAAACGCGTTTCAGTCTATGGCTTTCCTCAGGCGACAAAAAACAAACAAACAAAAAACGTGAAACGCGTCGGGAGTTTGTAAGTTGTCCATTAAAACATGCCGCATTTTATTTTAACCCATGAGTGCCTTGGGGGTTTTTTTGCATCTTTTTACTGACTTCCCTTCCCAAAGAGCGCCACTGAGGTCGATCTACTCTGTATTATCCTCTGGAGTCCAGGAAGCGCTTCTTTTGAAACCTTTTTTATACTAGGTGGTATGTGGTTCACCGTGGGGTCAAAACCCTGTACCACACCGGTGACACTCTTCTTCTTCTTCGGTGATGCTCTTGTCCTTCTGGAGCGCCTCTCTGCTTCATAAAGAGCTGAAGTTGGGCATCTGCACACCGATTATCGTTTTTACAAAGTTGTTCAGGCTGTTTTTGTCTTTGACTGACGAACCATAAAACCAACAGGTAAAAGAAAAAGTAAAAAGGCTCTCAATAAAAGAATGATAAAAGCACACAGTATTGGTTCAGAGACATTAGAGGTAGACAGTATATACCATTTTGAAAACAGTTTATAGGATTTATACCCCAAGATCAGACTCTTTATAGCCGAGGAGTTTAAACGCATTTTAAAAGAACTAATGCTGCTTTCTGTATTGGATCTACTTTATGGTACTTGACGAGAATTACTGACATCACCCATCGTTTTTTGGCAAACACAGAAAAGGTCAGGGTGAGGGCGTTCGAATTAAAGTCAGATTCAGTAATGGATTTTGAGAAATGTTTTAATATTACTTAGAATTCATCGACTCTTCACCAAAACATATTAAAAATTAACAATATTTTCGAATAATAGAACAGAATATGCAACGCCCACGTTTTGCAAGTTTGGAGCAGAATCCTCATGAGAATATCCACACCAGAGTTTTATTAGTATTATCTTTCTATTGATACTTCGCAGCTCGTATCATCAAAATTCCCTGTAGACGTGATGCTAACTGGAGGCACTGCTTTATCTGAGGCTTTGTTAGGTTTTGATCTGATCTTTATTTCAACACAGTCTGACCAGTAAGAGCTGATTTAGTTGGAACTGAAAGCGGTAAGTCCATTTGTACTGGTAAACAAGTCCTTCTCAAATAAATATAAGGCAAAGTAAGTTTATTTGTACAGCACGATCTGTACACAAAGTAATTCAAAGTGCTTAACAGAATAAGAAATAGATTAAAATCACAATACAATCCGACAGCCCAGTGGTCCAGGACTAAACCAGGACTGAGCCAGGACTAAACCAGGACTGAGCCAGGACTAAACCAGGACTGAGCCAGGACTAAACCAGGACTGAGCCAGGACTAAACCAGTGTCATTAGCACAAACATATACATGCCGCAACTGCCGAGCCATTCGCCAGGACTACACCAGGACTGGACCAGGATTAAACCAGGTCTAAACCAGGTCTAAACCAGGACTGAACCAGGACTAAACCAGGTCTAAACCAGGACTGAACCAGGACTAAACCAGGTCTAAACCAGGTCTAAACAAGGTCTAAACCAGGTCTAAACCAGGACTGAACCAGGACTAAACCAGGTCTAAACCAGGACTGAACCAGGACTAAACCAGGTCTAAACCAGGTCTAAACAAGGTCTAAACAAGGTCTAAACCAGGACTACACCAGGACTGAACCAGGACTAAACCAGGTCTAAACAAGGTCTAAACCAGGTCTAAATCAGGACTGAACCAGGACTAAACCAGGTCTAAACCAGGTCTAAACAAGGTCTAAACCAGGTCTACATCAGGACTGAACCAGGACAGAACCGGGTCTAAACTGGGACTAAACCAGTGTCATTAGCACAATAGGACTGGACCAGGATTGCACCAGGACTAAACCGGGACTGGACTAAGACTAAAACCAGGACTACACCAGGACTGGACCAGGACTACACCAGGACTAAACCAAGACAGGACTAGGACTAAAATCAAGACTAAACCAGGACTAAACCAGGAGCGCAGCCGCTGTGCCAATCACCAGGACTACACCAGGACTGGACCAGGAGTAAACCCGGACTAAACCAGGACAAAACCAGGGTTGAACCAGGACTAAACTAAGTCTAAACCAGGTCTAAACCAGGAGCTCAGACGCTGATGGTTTTATGTGATAAATACACTGAAGTATCTCTCAGCCTGGTCTCTCATTGTTCAAGGAAATTACCGGGAAATGGCACTTGTTTCCAGGGCAACGGACATCCTGGTTCCCATTCCTCGTTCATTTGATTCACCTGCCCCACCTGTGTGTAATTTCACTACCCGCCCGCATACCCACCCGTAAAATTCCAGAACGTTAAAACCCGCCCGTTTCAGAAACTATTTGCAGCTCCCCGACCTGGTGCAGGACTCAGCTCTGGGCACCAGCAGGAGGCCGGTCCCTGAGGCCGTCAGAGTGCGAGACGGTTCATGTGGCACTAACATGTCGGTAATGTAACAATTAGTGCTGTCATGCGATAAAAAAAATTGAGAGATTAATTAATTATGATCTGTAATTAATTAATCTAATTAATCTCATTTTAATCTCACCTAAAAATTGCTGAGAAAAGCCTTCAATTTGAGGTATTTTCATTTAAATTCATTATTACATTATTGTGGCAGATCAAAAGCCTGATATAGAACAAAAAAAGTGACTTTATAAAGTCATTTATTGTTTAACAAATCTCTCCAAATTGGCTGTTGAGCCCAAGTCTCCATGAATAAGAAACTGTTTGTTGTAAAGTAAAGACGAGGAAATCTGAACATAATAACTTTTGTCTACTTAAAGACAATAAAAAGTCCAGTCTTTCCTTAACCATATTAAAAATATTATTGATAAAGAAATGCTTTATATATGAGATCACTGGTTTTAGTCCTTGTTTTAGTCCTGGTTTAGACCTGCTTTAGTCCTAGTTTAGTCCTAGTTTAGTCCTGGAATGGATTAATCCTGGTTTTAGTCTTGGTGTTAGTTCTGGTTTAGAGGCTCACAGGAGGAAAGTGTGATTTACACAGCGTAGCGAGAAAACACGATCCACACGCGGCTCACGGGAGCACGTCGGTGTCCGCGCAGTAACTACGGAAGGAAACGTGGTCCGCGCGTTCTCAGGTTAATGACGATGATGAAGGTGTGTGTGTTTGTGTTTGTGTGTGTTTTGTGTGTGTTGTGTTGTGTGTGTTGTGTTTGTGTGTTTGTGTTGTTTGTGTGTTTGTGTGTGTGTGTGTTTGTGTATAGGACAGTAGTGCAGACATCATGAGTCTATGCAGGTTGTTTTCACCAGTGACATTTAAGTTGTAGGCGATATTATATTAGTTATTTTCTTTTATATTTCACGTCGGGAGAAGAATTTCCAAGACACGAATGTGTTTTTACCTGTGCACTGCCGACTCTGTTCTACTGGCTCGATGACCTCGTCCATTGTGCGACTGACGCCGCCAACGTTAACATGACGTTCACATCTCTTACTGCGCGCGTTTTGTGTGGGTTTCCGGCAATGAGTGGAATTACCGAAATAAATAAAAAATTATAAATGTGTTTTTGTGTGTGTGTTGTTGTCTCAACAACACATAAAAACAGGTTTTATAATAAAGAAACTCACATACAGAAACACTAAAGTTAGAGATTAAAAATGAGATTAACGCGATTAAAAAAACATAATGCGCTAAATATGACTGTAATTAATTAATCACAATTAACGTGATAATTTGACACCCCTAGTAACAATACAGTCATAAAATAGCTAGTATTAGACAACAGTTTTTACTGTATTTACTAATATATGCATCGTGTCACCATGGTAACCTGTGAACATCTCGCCATACATAAACCTTACTCACATGGGATTAGTATTACCTGTGGATCTTTGGTCATTTGTAATAATTGCAGAGGAGCCTGAGATCTTAATCCTGTGTGAATTAATGCGCCGTGTCTGTAATTTGTATTCAGCCGCAAATGACCGACTGTATTTCAGCAAACACAGTCCCGTGCGAATCAGCATCTCTGTGTTTGTTGTTGTAATTGTGCACCCTTTTTTTTTTTTTTTATCTCTTTCTTTTCTTTCCGTGATCTGTTCTCTTTCAATCTCAGTCAGTGTCAGTAAAATAGACTCATTTATGGACTGATTATCCTGTCACAAGTAACACAGAGGTGAGGAGCTCATTTGCAAATTATCAGTCGTCTCCATGTTGTACTTATCCCGTGCGAATAGGGTTTTACATGTAGACAGTGTTGGGGAGTAACAGATTACATGTACTGGAGTTACGTAATCAGAGTACAAATTATGAGTAACTGTATTCAGTTACAGTTACTGTTTCAGTGAGTGGTAATTGGATTACAGTTACTTTGTTGAAATAAGTGGATTACATGGCGGTATTTTCCTGTTTTTACATTTGGGGCTATATCCCCCACCCCACCCCCTTTTTTTTCTTTTTTTTTTTTTTCCGTAATTCCACTCATAACCAGGTCTAAACCAGGTCTAAACCAGGTCTAAACCAGGTCTAAACCAGGTCTAAACCAGATCTAAACCAGGTCTAAACCAGGTCTAAACCAGGTCTAAACCAGGTCTAAACCAGAAACCAGGTCTAAACCAGGTCTAAAACCAGGTCTAAACCAGATCTGAACCAGGTCTAAACCAGGTCTAAACCAGGTCTAAACCAGGTGTAAACCAGGTCTAAACCAGATCTAAACCAGGTCTAAACCAGGTCTAAACCAGGTCTAAACCAGGTGTAAACCAGGTCTAAACCAGATCTAAACCAGGTCTAAACCAGGTCTAAACCAGGTGTAAACCAGGTCTAAACCAGATCTAAACCAGGTCTAAACCAGGTCTAAACCAGGTCTAAACCAGGTGTAAACCAGGTCTAAACCAGATCTAAACCAGGTCTAAACCAGGTCTAAAACCAGGTCTAAAACCAGGTCTAAACCAGATCTAAACCAGGTCTAAAACCGGGTCTAAAACCGGGTCTAAACCAGGTCTAAAACAGGATTTAACAGGACTAAACCAGGACTAAAAAAGGATTTAACAGGACTAAACCAGGTCTAAACCAGGTGTAAACCAAGTCTAAACCAGATCTAAACCAGGTCTAAACCAGGTCTAAAACCGGGTCTAAAACCATGTCTAAACCAGATCTAAACCAGGACTAAAACCAGGTCTAAACCAGGACTAAACCAGTATTAAAACCAGGTCTAAACCAGGTCTAAACCTCATCTAAACCTGGTCTAAAACCAGGACTAAAACCAGGTCTAAACCAGGACTAAAACCAGGACTAAACCAGGACTAAAATCAGGTCTAAACCAGGACTAAACCAGTACTAAAACCAGGTCTAAACCAGGTCTAAACCAGGTCTAAACCAGGTCTAAACCAGGTCTAAACCAGGTCTAAACCATGCCTCGCAGACCGTGTTTCCTCCTCTTCTATCAATAATATTTTTAATATGGTAAAGTAAAGTCTGGGCTTTTCATTTTCTTTTAGCAGACAAAACTTATGTTACGATTTCCTCGTCTTTGCTTCTCTACAGCAAATCAAGTAATCCAAAGTATTCAGATTACGTTACTCACTTTAAGTAATTTAATGGATTACGTTACAAACTACATTTTGGGGTATGTAATCTGTAATCTGTAGGGGATTACATTTTAAAAGTCACCTTCCCAACACTGCATGTAGAACACCCCCAGCGTCACCACAAAGCATCATTTTCATACATTTTAAGGGTCACGACTGTGGTGGACGTAGTTTTATAGAGGGACCGGGTTGACACTGTATCTGTAAAATGTAGAAATCTAAAAGTACAATGTCTTCCTCGCTGGCAGCCTGGTACTATACAATCTCTCAGGTAACCATGGAAACAGCCTGGTAGCTTAGCCTGATCTGTAGCCGGGTTTAGGGTCAGGTTGGGGTCAATCCTTTGATGAATGGTGAGACTTTTATCACAAATTAAAGTTGCATTACTTCAAAAAGGACTCTGCTCACTCTTAGAACCTTGAGTTCAAAACTTCATACCAGCGAATTTACTGTATTTGAGAGTATTTCAGCTGGTCTGTACAAGTTCATAGTCTTTGCGCTGTCCCTGATATTGAAATTGAAGTATTTCTTAATCACTCCAAATTAAAAACATTGTACAGGATTTTTACTGTCTTAAAAAGGTGAAGAAAAAAAAACAGCTAGTTCAACAATTTGCCGAGGTCAAAAGTTATTCCTTAACTTTGAATTCCTGGCATCCTAATTATTTACTGCAATGTAGTAGTAGTTTTATTCGGTCATTTTGCAGCACTACTAAACAAAACTAAACTAAACTAAACTAAACATAGACTACAAACCCATGGATTATGACTGAAATGGTTTAGGCTGAAGTAAAAAGTACTTATAAAGCAAAACCCTTTAAAAATGACAGAATTCCAAGAAAGAAAAGCAGCGTATGAACAGCAAGTTTGCATTTACAATTTCACTTACGACTTAAAAAAATCGTAAGTGAAATATAAATTAAAACAAACAAAATTTAATGCATAATTCATTCCAGAGCTCTATATCTTTCAAAACGTAACACTATATACTCTTTTTAAAAGGGACAGTCCAGAATTTTGGACGTAGGGCCTCATTTCCTAGTGAGCCAGAGTGTTGGAGACGTGTGGAGACACTTTTTAAATATTCCATCCAGTCCTTGTATTTGCAGAGGTCGCTGGTGTTAGGCTAGTGCATGTCAATGGCCATAGTTTTCCTGCCACTAAAAAAACAGTCTTACCCACTCCACAAAACACCTGAAGCAAATTTATTATTATACCAGACTGTTGATTTAAATGTCTGTGTCAATAGAATAATTTTAGAAAAAACAACCTTGCATTTGAAGGATTTATGTCGGAGCAGCAGCAGCGAGTTGTACTTCCTGATAAAAAGTTTGGCTGTGGTGGACTGATATATGAGAAAATAGTCCCTCAACATGCGACGATTCATGCGATGCAAGGTTTGTTTTATTTCAAACATTATTCTGTCAACACAGACATTTACATTGACAGTTTGGTGTAATAATAGTTTTGCTTTGGGTGTTTTGTGGAGTCATTGACATGCACAAGCCTAGCACCAAATACAAGAACTGGATGGAATATTTTATAAAGTGTCTCCACATGTCACCAACACTCTGTCTAACTAGGAAATGAGGCCCTATGTCCAAAATTCTGCACTGTCCCTTTAAAGGCTTCTACATTGAGTGCGTATACATGCACATCAATAACCCGGTTATTCGCCATATCCCGGTTATGTCAGTATTCGGGTTACTGCGTTTACATGCGCACTGAGAAACCGGGATACTCATATTCGCGTATACATGATCAAATGGAGTATCCCGGTTTCTTGACATAATCTTACAAATGCGCAGGCGCAAAAATTAACTTAAATCGATTTAATAAACCAGGAAAAATACAAACCGTGAGCTCCTTTAGCATAAGAAGCTAAGGAGCTACGAGATCTCCCACAATCCACTGTGCAGATTCTTCATTAAAATCTTCTGCATAAATAAACTCAACTTTACAACATATAAACCATAAACACTATAGAGCCACATCAGCCCGTTTGATCAGATAATTCAGCTGTGATCACATTTGTTTACGTTTTACAGAAACGAAACTTAAGACCGTTTGGCTAATTAGCATAAACTGTTAGCGGCGATAAAAACAACTCGCTCCTTGCGCCGCTGATGCGATCAGTTTCTTTTGGACTAAATGACACGACTCTGTGGATTATGTGTGTTATTTCTGTGACAGAAGAGGCGCTAATGATGGTAAGTGTGTTCCGTGCATATAGAGTATAGGAGATAGTTCATGTTTTAGCTTTTCAGCGTCACACGAGTGCAGGTCGTACGAGTGCAGATTGTACGTGTGCAGGTTTAGCGCAGCTCTTTATTTTACAGTCATTTCACTCGTTTGGTCACTTTATTTATGTTGGTCAACTTATTTATGTCACTACTGTTGTGGTGAAAGGCTGGAAAGTGTCTTTTGGACGCATGCGACTCAACTTTATGTTGCAGTAACCGGGGTACTGCGTATACATGCCACAAGTATCCCGGTTACTATCGGAATAACCCAGCTACAGTAACCCGGTTTCTAATAACCGGGATACTGCCATAACCGGGTTACGCACTCATTGTTAGACTTTTTTTTTTTTTTTTTTAATCATCACTCAGATTGTTCCATACACTAACCCTTCTAACAAAAATACAATCACTTTTTTTTAAAGATGCCACTTTTGTTTTCATTTATGGTCGTACAAACTAATAAAACTAATAATAATGATAAAGAAGGCAAAAAATTTATCGTTTATGATCGTAGCAAGAGGTTATAGAGGAGTTTATAAGAGCTTTTCACAACTTTAAGAAGCTAGGTAATTCTTAAAAAAAAAAAAAAAAAAGTAGCATGGTAACAGCACACTTCCAAGTTAAGATTAAAAACTTCCAAGTTAAGATAAAAAACAGTATATAATTAGATGCAGACAGCTCTTGTTTTGACCCTGTAGAGCTCATTTTACAACATATATGTATATATATATGGGGCAAAACCATTTTTACTTTGTTACATGAAGAAAATTCTGTACATTACATTCAAAACATTTTATTATATGACGGAAAATTGACTCTTGTGAGCTTTGAGCCATGTTAGAATGTTGTTCCGTCTGTCTCCATCTCCAACATAATAACATAGATCAGACAATAGCGTAATATAGGCCCTTTAAATTGTGAATACTTCTATGATTGACTCATGTGGTGTGTGTTCAGATGATATTCTTTTCATTATCTATTTCTTCCTACAGTATGTCTAGCTCTACAATATAAATGGATTAACTCTCCAACATTTTCCCATATCACACTTTCTTATGATGACATTTAATACAGTGAAAACCATTGACAAGGATTCAGAAACAGATGGATTTGTCGGTGCTCAATAGTTTGGACAAACAAGCAAATGCCAAAGAATTGACTCATTGTAAAGTTCATGCAGGAGCTTATGTGACTCCATGGGACAATTCTATCATAGAGTTCTGACCTGCTCTCTAGCTCATTTTCACAAGTGTGTAGGAAAGATTTTTATGTTTCTCAAAATCAAATTATGACTTGGTTTGGTGGGGTAGTACTTGCAGTAAATATTTATCATAGTTTTACATCAGTTAAGTGGTAAAAATGCTGAAAAGTAAAGTACAAAAACACAGAAAGTAATGGAGAGTTCTAAAACACAGAGAAATTCATCAAAAATATGGGGACAACTTATGCACAAGGAATACATTTTCTTACACTGATTGAACAAAATATAAATGGAATTCATTTAATTTTATTCATAACTATTGCTAAAGAAATTGCACTGCTATGCCGCACCAAGGGCATTCACTGCCAGCTCGATCCTTGTTATTTTGGTCATTAGAGATATAATACTCCCTAGCCAGGGCAAAAAGGAGATTTTCAATTTGTCAACTGGACAAAGGTTTATTTGGTTGAATACGTTTACCAGCTCATCCAAGCTGCTTCCTTCCGTTGTGGTAGAAATGCTGGTGGATACTTCCTTATATCTGCCTGAAGGGAGGAGCTAACTATAATGAAACTACTCTGAAACCAAGACATTCACTTGTGTACAGTTTCTGTTAGCTGGGCCTACTGAACTTGCATTGAGTGTTGGGTCCTATTAGCATAATCATTCAGAGATATAAGAAATGCTTTCACACCTCTAGGCCTGACCTGGCTAACCTTTATTTTGTTTGTGTGTTTGTTTAGATTTAGGTTTGAGGATGGAGTTGTAAATAGGAGATAGATGGTGTCAGAGTCCCCCATTTCTGTTCAAAGATGGATTGTCTTTCCTAACAAAAATAGCTTCTTTAACTCCCCTCTCAAACCAATTATTTTCTCTGGCTAAGATCTCACTCTTCTCAAAGTAGTGGATGGAGATGTACAGCAGACTGAGGTCCACTATTGCTCTCTCGTCTGTGTTGGTACATCCAATTTACAACTCCATCCTCAAACCTAAACCAAAACAAGCAAAGAGAACAATAGAGAGAGTCAGATCAGGCCCAGAGGTGTGAAAGCTCCATTATGGCTCTGAATGATTCTGCTAATATGACCACACACGCAGTGCAAGTTCAATAGCTAACTAACAGAAACTGTAAACAAGTCGATGTGTTAGTTTCAGAGTAGGTTCATTGTAGTTAGCTCCTCCCTTTAGGCAGATATAAGGAAGTGTGCACCAAATAAACTTTTGTCCGGTTGACAAGTTTAATTTCTCCTTTTTGCCTTAGATTCTACCTGGACGACAGGGATTTTACACAAACTCTCAACCAGACTGGACTGTACTAGATTGTAATGAACAATAGTTTTGGTTTCTGGTTATTGTTTCTAGGCAATAGTTCCAGAATTACCTCTACATATATCATCTGTATCTGCTGCCCGTGCCCAACAAAAATCACCAAATAAAGCATTTTTTTGTAGCAAAATCCTAAATATATTGATATTTTACTTAGTGCTGTCATGCGATTAAAAAAATTGAGAGATTAATTAATTATGATCTGTAATTAATTAATCTAATTTTAATCTCACCTAAAAATTGCTGAGAAAAGCTTCAATTTGAGGTATTTTCATTTAAATTCATTATTACATTATTGTGGCAGATCAAAAGACTGATATACAACAAAAAAAAGTGACTTTATAAAGTCATTTATTGTTTAACAAATCTCTCCAAATTGGCTGTTGAGCCCAAGTCTCCATGAATAAGAAACTGTTTGCTGTAAAAGCAGCAAAGACGAGGAAATCTGAACATAATAACTTTTGTCGACTTAAAGACAATAAAAAGTCCAGTCTTTCCTTAACCATATTAAAAATATTATTGATAGAGAAATGCTTTATATATGAGATCACTGGTTTTAGTCCTTGTTTTAGTCCTGGCTTAGACCTACTTTAGTCCTAGTTTAGTCCTGGAATGGATTAATCCTGTTTTAGTCCTGGTGTTAGTTCTGGTTTAGTCCTGGTTTAGACCTGGTTTAGACCTGGTTTTAGTCCTGGTTTAGTCCTGGTTTAGTCCTGGTTTAGACCTGGTTTAGACCTGGTTTTAGTTCTGGTTTTAGTTCTGGTTTTAGTCTGGTTTAGTCCTGGTTTTAGTCCTGGACTGGATTAGTCCTGGTTTTAGTCTTGGTGTTAGTTCTGGTTTAGAGGCGCACAGGAGGAAGCGCGGTTTACGCAGCGAGAAAACACGATCCACACGCGGCTCACGGGAGCACGTCGGTGTCCGCGCAGTAACTACGGAAGGAAACGTGGTCCGCGCGTTCTCAGGTTAATGACGATGATGAAGGTGTGTGTTTGTGTTTGTGTTGTGTGTGTGTGTGTGTGTGTGTGTGTGTATTTGTGTGTGTTTGTGTGTGTGTTTGTGTATTTGTGTGTGTGTTGTGTGTGTGTGTGGTTGTGGTGGTCACTATAGGACAGTAGTGCAGACATCATGAGTCTATGCAGGTTGTTTTCACCAGTGACATTTAAGTTGTAGGCGATATTATATTTGTTATTTTCTTTTATATTTCACGTCGGGAGAATAATTTCCAAGACACGAATGTGTTTTTACCTGTGCACTGCCGACTCTGTTCTACTGGCTGTTCGACCTCGTCCATTGTGCGACTGACGCCGCCAACTTTAACATAACGTTTACATCGCTTTACTTACTGCACGCGTTTTGTGTGGGTTTCCGGCAATGAGTGGAATTACCGAAATAAAAAAAATTATAAATGTGTTTTTGTGTGTGTGTGTGTGTTGTTGTCCAACAACACATAAAAACAGGTTTTATAATAAAGAACTCACATACAGAAACAGTAAAGTTAGAGATTAAAAATGAGATTAACGCGATTAAAAAACATAACGCGCTAAATATGACTGTAATTAATTAATCGCAATTAACGCGATAATTTGACACCCCCCTAATTTTACTATGTTTTAGTAAAATGAGTAGTCTAATCCATCTTTAGCACTTTAAACTACTCACAGTCCAAAATGTTGTGATATCCAAACCACTCACCCATGTATTTTTTGTACTGTAAAATCTAAATTGCATGGAACTGTCTGTGGTATAACACTGTGTTGTCCATTGCTGTTATATATAGCCACAGTTTGCTGTAGCCCAGAGCACGGCAGAAAATGACAAAGCTGCACGGCGACGCAGGAGACCCACACTTCACGACGCCTATATGAGAGCACGAGCTGTGGCGTCACGTTTATGAATCACTCGTGTTTTTGGCCACTTGTGAACGCCGCTCTCTCCTCTGGAAGAACTTGGCTGATGAATGGTCTGAGCTTCCCTTCTCGTTTGTCTCTGGAGAGCAGGATTTTCATTATGCATGTAATAATAACCACTGTATCGATTTATTAAAGCTAACCCAAGGCACTGCTCTGTCTGAAGATCTGTCACTCAATCTGACCATAAAAACTGACTTTAAGAGGGAATATTTTACTTCCATGGGGTATTAAGTACTAACACATAACATAATTAGATCACCATGTTAACTTTTGTAGTTTTTTTTTTGCTCTCTTGCTTCCTCTTTAAAGCGATATCACAACAAACTCAGTGTGTGTTTTACTCATGAAACTACTGCACATCGCATCAGGTTTGCCAAGTTGTTGTGGACAGTAAGAACAAAAATGTGGCTGTTTGCTGCAGGTGTTCCAATCAGTGGGAGCAGGTCGAGGGTTCTCTTGGAAAAAGAATCAAAACTAAAACACAATGGACTCCAGGCACCCCAAAGAAGTAGAAAAAGTTAAAAAAAAACTTGCACAAGGAAAAATTTTGTTAAAAGGCCTTTGTTTGAATGGCCAAAGCCAACATATTTCGACCTTAAAGGGATTTTTGACATAAATCAGTATGGCATCCCCGTGAGCAGTGTCGTGCATCAACACTGACTTACCCCCGACAGCGTTCGTTGAGCTGAGATAACTGGCCGTTTTCGGTGCTGATCTGGAAAGTAGTCTGTCGGCAAGTTGGCTGGGGACTATATAATAAAGCGTTTTTTTCTTCTCAAAACAATATGTAATTCTTAAAAGTCATTTCTCTAAACTTGAGTGATATCATTTGCATCCATTGTCACTAAACTCATCGTCACCTAAAAAGTCAGACCTCATTATCGCTTGGCACTATTTTCTTTCTGTTCGTATCACTGCACGCTGGAAAGTGACATAAAATCAATCAATTTAAAAGGTGTTATATTACTCAAAATTGATTCTTTTGAGCTTTAAGCCATGTTATAATGCTGTTACCTCTTCAAAAACGTACGTGAAGTTGTGTTTTGTTTCATTCACACAAGTTTGAGTAACCCTTTATTATTACTCTGTCTATATCTCCAAAGCTCAAAATGCTCTTTTCCAACTTTTGAGGTCATGAAGTGGTAGTTTTCAAGCTACAGCTACTACTTTTACCTTTAGTTCAGTAGAGATCGGCAGTTCCAGGGCTGAAATTATCCAAACGATTCTAGTGAAGATGTGTGGAGTTTAGTTTGAGAGAAGAACTCTAATAAACTAAATATGCAGGATTTGTGTGTTAAACATGTGTGAATGAAACAAAACACAACTCCAGGTATATTTTTATTCACAACTAGAAAAGTAGTGACCCAAATAAACCTTGCAGGTACCATTGTGTTGGATTATTATGACAAACTGACATATATTGACTTGTCCCATGTTAAACTGTGACATACATCAAACCATTTATACGTCAATAGACAATACAGAAACCTCTTAACTCAGTCCAGTGTCTCTTGTAGTTAGCTCCGATGCTGTATGTGTGTGTGTGTGTGTGTGTGTGTGTGTGTGTGTGTGTGAAGGTGGGGATCGGGTTTCTCATTGACAAGGTTCAAAGAATGATGGAGTGTCATGCGTGAAAATCCATGCAATCTGTTGACAAGCAATCCATTTTACCCCATTTTTATTCAGCGCAAGACAGATGCCTGCTCAGATCTGGGTCAGCAGTATTGTAGGCCAAGCTCAAAGTGGGTCATATTTATTTGTGAAAGGCCCATATTCTGCTAATTTCATGTCATGATTGTATAATGTTGTTTTTACGGTGACAAATGTGCATTTGCGTAATGCTGTACACATACTTAGTATAGTCTGGCTCTTTCTCAACAGTCTAAAATGTTCTATTCCACCTGCTGATGTCATGAGCTGATGCCCTTCTTCTCCAGGAAGTGCTTGTCAACTTTTCAAGTCCAAACACAATTATTTTAAAGGTGCACTATGTCATTTTTCTGACACAGGATCTGCTTCCTGCTTGTCTCTAGATAGATGTTTTAGTTTTACCTAAAATATTACATAGTATGGCATTATTAACGCTATGTTTACACATAGTCTGGTATGTTGAGAAACAAATATTTCCCTCCCTCCGTTTTCCAAAATAACATTGTGCACACAGCATCGTTTTCAAAAAAGTTTTGCAAAAGGGAAACACTGGTCACTTTTAATGCGTCGGCTCCTAAAACTCAGTTTATCTCACTTTACACACAAACGCAAAACCATAGTTTTCCAGAATCTCCACTCTTTCAAGAGTTTTTAGAAAGATTTGTTTTCAGAGGTGAATTCACTGTTTGAGTGTAAAAGATGGATACAAATGAAGGGAAGTGCCTCAGTTTTTAAAAATACCCATGTATGTGTAAACGGGGCCTAAACTTGTACATCGCAACTGAGACACGTAGTTCACAATCAGGCCAAGTTGCACATCAGATCTGTGTAGACGGGGTCCCATTCACAGCAACAATGTATGTCTTTTGGGTACACAAACCTTCTTTTCATCATAAGAAAATTGTGTATGAACTCTGTGTCAGTGAAGCAGCGAAGCACATAACAATCCCACCACTCGGCTGCGACTCCACACTTACACGTTCCTTTCTACGGACGTTAATGCTACTGTCTCACAAAACGCCACGGCCAAAAACCTCCTTCTCAATCTCCTTAAAACAAATAATATTTGCATGTTCTGGCTCCAGTATGACAGCAACTTTAAAATCTCCAGGTGCTCAATACCACGTTTAGTCTACTTCCATAAACACTGAGCACACTCGCTGCGTGTGACGTCCTCGTGTCCTCCATTGAGCATGAAGGACACTTCTGGGGCATTTAAAGTTCACACTGGAGATCACATACAAGTCACATTTAATTGGAAATGTGACTAACCTCGCAAAAAAGTCAGATTCCACAAAAAAATCCAAACTGAACATTAAGCCCTGTAGTCTGAACGTAGCTAAATCTTCGACTTTCTGAATCAACAAAAGTCCTCAAAATGGCTTCCATGACAAGAAAGTGTGATGGAACCCAAATAATAGTGTTTACAATGAAAATAAACTATCATTGAATTGATTTGAACCATTTTCTACAGAGTTAATTGTACATTTTACACTTGTATTCAGTTCTGGGGTCTCGACTTACTACATTTTCAAGAAAAAATATCTAAACTCCAAGAAGATCTGAACTCCAATCCAATCGAAGCCGTCACAAAACATCAACATGCTCTATGGGAAAATTTGAGCGATTTGGACTTTTGCCAATATCCTTTGGGCGACCAATAATCTCCAATAACTCTCCCATAATGCACCTCACCGCCTTAATGCCCTCCACTGTATAAATGTGTTGATACCGGATAACCCAATTTACCTGTCTTGAAAATCCATTTTGCTGCCGCACAAATAAAATGAAGATTGGAGAATTCTGCCGCAGAGACTTTACTATAGCAGAATAAACGCGCTCGCTTGTGCACGTGCGTGTGTGTTGTCATGGCGATGCCCGGTGTTACGGCGTGTTTTGGCAAAGGCCGGTGCCGTTCTCTTCGCTGGCACCGCGGCCCTGCACAAGCAGATGGTGGAGAACACAAACGCTGCCATGCCCTTGACTGAATCATTTTTTTCAATTTATTTTTAAAATTTTCCATGACTTTGTTTTTTCTATTTCCGTCTGCTACACCTGCTGAAGCGTTTGTGGGACTTCAGAAGCTCTTTTTTTTTTTTTTGTTGGCTGCTCCAGTGAGACAGTTTCTATTACATAACAAAATCATTCTCAAATAGCTGGAATGTTCTGCAGCAGAGCATAAAACTGTTCTACTGTGTGCATGTGATTTTATTGCTCAAAAATGTTTGAAAACTCTGATGCTTTCTTACTGTGTGTGAGCAAATCTCTCCACAGACCTGACCTGTAACTTGGAGATGGATAACTTTAATGGCCGTGACCAAGACGGGTAAAGCGGCTGGATTGCAGTGAGAAACACAAGGAACGATGATGGAGGCAGGTTTGGCGTTGTCCACAATTTTTTATTTCTTTTTTTCCAATACTCCAAAAGTGCCAGTGCAAAAAAAAAAAAGTGTGGTGCAAAAAGTGCAGTGAGGATAAGGAGCAGCAGGTCTCTCCAGCAGCAGAAAAATAGAATGATCTAATCAGGCGCCTTATATACTACTGGATAAAACCATTAAAATTCCAAGGGATGTAAAATAACCTTAGCTGTATAAAACTAAGTTAAAATCCTCCAATAAAATACCCATAACCAAATAAACTACTTAAACCCCAAATACAACAAAATAAAACCCTAAAACTAATTCCTAATAAAACACAACGTGGATATCCCAATGAAAAACAAGTGCCACCCCCCACCCCCGATGTCCGCCGTGATGAGTCGGCCCGGAACTCTTAAAAGGTGTCTGGTCCCTCGGGGAATCTTTTAGCCAGACACCTGGACAGAAGACACAGGTAAGTAAGGCTGCGTTCAGACTGTAGCCTGAAGTGACCCAAATCTGATTTTTTGGCCCCTGTGTGACTGAACGACACAGATCTGATTTTTTCAAATGCGACCCAGACCACTTGGATATGTGGTCCTGAAACCGATACATATCTGATCTTTTGACATGCGACTTCAGTCTGAACGGCCAAAGAGCATTCATTCGACCTACACGTTATCAACAAGCCAAAAACGTCACTATTCTGCGCTGAAGTCGGCGAAAATTGTTAATGAACTCCGTGTCACTGAAGTGAAGCACATCACCACTCACCACTCTTGGCTACGTCTCCACATCCACGCTTTTCTTTCAACGGACGTCGCTGCCGCTGCTCCACAAAACACCACAACCAAAAACCTCGTCCTTCTCCTTCTCAATCTCCTCCTTAAAACAAGTAAGTCGTTCATGTTGTGGCTCCGGTACGAGAGGAACTTTAAAATCTCCAGGTGCTCAATGCTTGCGTCCATGTTTGGACAACTTCCGTAAACACAGAGCACGCTCGCTGCGGTTGACGTCATCATGTCCTCCAGTGCACATGCGGGACACTTTCGGGCTGTTTAACATTCACACAGGGGATCACACACAAGTCGCATATAATTGGAAATGTGAACGACCTCGCAAAAACATCGGATTTCACAAAAAAATCTGAATTGAGCGTTAAGCCCTGCAGCCTGAACGTAGCCTAAAAGCACTAACAAATAACAAACATGCACGCACATACCACTCTCACACTCTAAAATATCTACATGACACACACGCAAACACACACAAGACACAACTCATTTAAAATGCGGCACATATATTGCACGATACCCAATTGTAATGTTCCGGTGTATCTCTCTGACAAACCAGGAAGTGCCCGTCCGACCGGCCCACGTGACACCCGCTAAAAATTTTCAATAAATATATAAAAAAACAATACAAACGTGTGCAATTCTTAATATGTGCAAATTAGCGTATCCTGTAAGTGCTGCGTGCTATAAAGTGCAATGTAAATATATATAAAGTGCAAAGTGAATGAAAGTGCATGTGTAATTACTATGTAACGAAAAGGCCATTCTTTACAATGCCATACAGTGGAACATTCCAGTCTAAGCAATAACATCACCTTTAGATTTACGTGTATTAGCTTAATTATTGTAAATTATTCAAACCTTAGTTATTATTTGTATTCTGTTTAATGTGTAACCAAAACAAATTATGAAATAGGATGTATTGCTCAAGAAAATATAGATAAACAATAACACTGAAACTAATTTATGCCACTGACATAATCACCCAAGAACAGATTTAAACCACAAAAGCCATTCTAAATCCAAAATATTATTACAGAACCATGAGCTGCAATAAATAAACAGCAGAATGAAACACTTTAGGACGTAGTTTGCATCTGTAATGAGCCATAGAAGTTATTCATTCAACCTTCACAGCTCATATTGCAGCTCAAATTGCCCAAAAATAACCCAAAATGATCCAGTAGTGCAAAGAAAAATTACACACGATAAATTCTGACCCTCAAAATATATTGTTCCATCTTTCATGTATTGAACGATAGCTGTAATAGTAATTATCCTGACAGGCCTACTTACCAGTGTGAAAAACTTCAAATGACGGTATTTAGCTTTCAGGAGGTGGAAATGTTAACTGCATGATTCAAGTTAAAACTAAGGATGGCCATGATTAGTCGACTAATCGATAATTGATCATTAAGAAATTCATCGATCACATTAATGTTTAATCAATGAACCGAATGTAGTTTGTTGTGTGTAGTGTAAGGAGACGAGGCTGCTTCTGACAGCACAAACACTGGAGTCGTGGCCTCACAGTCCCACGTTTTGGCTCTGGCTCCTTGGAGATCACTGCACCACTCAGTGAGTGTGTTTACATGTACATCAGTGTCCCGTTATGCTGCATGTATCACGGTTACTGCAACATAAAGTTGAGTGCGCATGCGTCCACAAGACAAACACTTTTTAGTCTTTTCATCACAGCAATAACCAATATAAAAAAAATGACGAACATAAATAAAGTGAAATGACTGTTAAATAAAGAGCTGCTCATGTCTGATCTCTGAAAACATGAACCATCTTCAACGCAACACACAGAACAGACTCACCATCATCATCATCAACATCCCTCTGTCACAGAGACAACACTCATATTCCACTGAGTCGTGCTGAAGCTGAATGCGTCAGCGCACAAGGAAAGAGCTGTTTTTTTTGTTTTGTTTTGTTTTTATAAAGGATTATAAGGAGCAATATCAACAATGTTGAATTCTCGACTATTTTCATAAATAAGGTGTATTAAGCGAAAGAAATGGACGACACTTGATACACACACTTGTCTGATCCATTAGCCCAGGCATCCATGATCCACTGGCAGATCGTGGCATAATTTGCCCGGTGTTGTCTCCCTGTCTTGGTGAATGTGGATTATGAATGTGAATGTGGGTGGATAATTTAAGTTTTTTTTTTTTTTTTCCTACGAGGAGGATTCAAATATACATTGAGTAATAATGTGTTTGATGCTGCTTTGTGCACATTTGTTTACATGTCACAGAAACAAAACTTAAAAACACATGGCTCATTTTCATAAACTATAAACTCTGAAAAAAACAGCTCGCTCCTTGTGCCCTGATGCGGTCACCTTCTATCAGACTTACTCTGCGAGGCTCCTGTCTACAGTAGCCGTAATCCTCCGACAATCCATCAAGCGATGCGGCTCCGTAGTTTACCAAAGTCGTACTAAAACATTTTGACAGGTTTTTGAGCGCTGTGTACCACATAAAATCGCTTCCAGGTCAGTAAGCACAACTAGAATTAATACTTAAGGTACACTGATGATTTTTGAGAAAATTAAAGGATTTTAAGTGCACCTTATAGTCCGAAAAATAAGGTACATTACAGGTGCTTTAGTGTTCAAAAATACACTGAAAAACATACAATGAGTGAGCTCACCTCTCCACAGATCCGACATGTAACTTGGCCTGGTGGCATTGTGGGCTTGTCTCCATGGAAACAGATAAATTTAATACCATACTGTGGGACATTCTAGACAAAGCAATATCAATCAAGTGACAGACCCTCCCTCAGAAAGTTCCATAGTGCACCTTTAAACCATTTTTGTTTTCTTTAGGAGCAAAATCTAAACCACAAAAGTAAATTAATAAACACGTAAAATATATGTTCGTGTTATTTTTCTACATCTTTCACAATTGTAAAACATTTTCGCAGCAGTTTGTTTACATCAGCCTGCCGCCGCTAATCTTTTGACCTCTGACCCGCGCGCGCTGTGCTCGCCCGTCTGCCCCGTCTCTGCCCTCATTAAACATATCCTCCCCTTCAGATTAAAACCGCTAGCTGCTCCCCGCGTGACATAACTGCTAGCTAACTCTCTCTCCCCCCAGATGTCAAACGCACTTACCCCTGACGCAATTCCGATGCGCTGGCTCGTTGCCGTTTGATTGGCTGTCTGTCAGGATCCGCATCGTCTACGCGTCTGCGCTTTGGTCTCCCCGCTAGCCCCCGCACCTGTCCGCTTCCTCTATCCATTAGCGCGCGAGTCCGTGTTTCGCCTGTCAATCAACGCCAGCAGTCAGGGGTTTTTTTTCCCTCCGCGTGAGTTTTTTCCCGCCTCGTATCTCTCTCTATCCATCTCCTCAGCCTCCATCTTGTCCAGACATGTGTCCATATAAATCAGAAGTGTTGTCATTGATTCCAAAGGCGATAGAAAAGGTGTGGAAAAACAGACCGTTGACAGTTTTTTTTTTTGTACGCTGAAATATTATCTAACTGTTAGCGTGTACATGGCTGTATTGTGTGCCGGCGGTCGGAGATATCAGCCGTAATAGTTTCCGTTTTGATCATGTCAGAATTTGTAGTGATTTGATTTTCACATTTGAATCTTTTGGATCTGTTCATTTAAAATAGTCGTTCAAAAGGCTGGTGCTTTTTATATTTATTTATCTGACAAAGCCCATGTGAGAGCATTTTATCTACAGGCTAGATCAATGTTT
Organism: Boleophthalmus pectinirostris; assembly: GCF_026225935.1. Taxonomy (NCBI): domain Eukaryota; kingdom Metazoa; phylum Chordata; class Actinopteri; order Gobiiformes; family Gobiidae; genus Boleophthalmus; species Boleophthalmus pectinirostris. Next base: position 27,296,031 of record NW_026571115.1, on the reverse strand, counting down.
CCCAGACTTTTTTTCTGGGGATGCATATTATAAAAGTCATAAACCTTCACGATCCAAGTCAATAGATATTATTCGTAATTCACAAAATAAAGGTGGATTTGACCATTATTGAACATGGATGGATATTTTATTGTTGACTCAGTGATCGTGTCTCTCTTAAGAATTAGTATTACCGTATTTTTCAGACTATAAGTCACTCCGGAGTATATGTTGCATGAAAAAGAAAAAACATGTAAGTCGCACTTTTTGGGGTAAATGTATTTTATTAAAATCAGACACCATTTCATCTTGAAAGGCAAGTTATAGTAATAACAACAGAATAGAGAGCAACAGGATGTTATTGTCACATATGAACAGTTCTTCAGATAAACTATAACATAAACAACAGAACAGAACAAGTTCATCAAACTCTCCATCTCACTCCAAATCACTAAATCCATTCAATTCTTCATCCTTGGTTCTGTGTAGCTGTCGTCGGACTCAACATCAGTTCCAGTTTGAATTATTCCGGCCTTTCTGAATCCCGACAGGATGGTTTTGTCGATCCATCCAGTGACTTGTAGGAAAGTTGCATGGCACACCCTCCTGGTTGTTGTGAAGCCTTCATCCCTGCTTTCTGCCACTCACAAGTTTCTTGCTCACTCCAAACTTTCTTTCTGCTGCTTGATTACTATTTTCGGCTGCATATTTCTCTACTTGCAACAGGACAGAGGCTCTTTCTGCAGGAGACATGTGCAGTAGAGTGAAGTGACAGTGGTACAGGAGTAACAGGAGCAGCAGATACTGACACACAAGACCAGAGCCTCTCGCGGCTGTTAGTGTGAAAATGTTAATGTATAAGTCGCAGGAAAATCCAAACCATGAAAAAGTGCGACTTATGGTCCATAAAATACGGTACTCAAATTTTAAACCAAATTTTATTCAACCAGCAATAAAAGGATCCATAAGTCACCTATCTATTTGTATACCATTTGTTTTTCTTTTCAACATTCAATTGAACCAATCAATTGAAGCAATATTGGAACAAAATAGTCACTCTCCCTCTCATGTGTCAGGACTGTATATTACAGACCTACATGCAGATCATGACAAGGCGACACCCCAAAAAACTCTCTGGGAAACAGTGGACTAGACTGACCAAAGTTTGAGCCATTTTTCAAACTAAAACCTAAACTTTGAAATGATGCATAAAGAAAACACTGCCCAACAATCAAGTCAAACTGGCCATTGTTATGATGTCAGATATGTTTTTTGTGTGAAAAGCTCTCACTCGTGTTTCAGACTTACACTTACACAAAACCATGACTCCGTTATGCAAATGACCTCACTAATAATTTCAGATGGAGCTTTGTAAAACCCTGTGGGAGTTTCACTGTGTTTGAATATCTTGAAATAGCTTAGAAACATATGTTCCACAAATGTTGAATCTGATAATTATTTGTTAGGGATTGGCTCCACAAACCAGGACTGAACCAGGACTGAACCAGGTCTAAACCAGGACTGAACCAGGACTGAACCAGGACTGAACCAGGTCTAAACCAGGACTGAACCAGGTCTAAACCAGGACTGAACCAGGTCTAAACCAGGACTGAACCAGGTCTAAACCAGGACTGAACCAGGACTGAACCAGGACTGAACCAGGACTGAACCAGGACTGAACCAGGACTGAAACCAGGTCTAAACCAGGACTGAACCAGGACCAGGACTGAACCAGGAAACCAGGTCTAAACCAGGACTGAACCAGGACTGAACCAGGACTGAACCAGGACTGAACCAGGACTGAAACCAGGACTGAACCAGGACTGAACCAGGACTGACTGAACCAGGTCTAAACCAGGACTGAACCAGGACTGAACCAGGTCTAAACCAGGACTGAACCAGGACTGAACCAGGACTGAAACCAGGACTAAACCAGGACTGAACCAGGACTGAACCAGGACTGAACCAGGACTGAACCAGGACTGAACCAGGACTCCAGGTAAACCAGGACTGAACCAGGACTGAACCACCAGGACTGAACCAGGACTGAACCACCAGGACTTAAACCAGGACTGAACCAGGACTGAACTAAACCAGGACTGAACCAGGACTGAACCAGGACTAAACCAGGACTGAACTAACCACCAGGACTGAACCAGGACTGAAACCAGGTCTAAACCAGGACTCTAAACCAGGAAACCAGGACTGAACCAGGACTCTAAAACCAGGACTGAACCAGGACTGAACCAGGACTTAAACCAGGACTCTAAACCAGGGACTGAACCAGGACTGAACCAGGACTTAAACCAGGACTGAACCAGGACTGAAACCAGGACTGAACCAGGACTTAAACCAGGACTGAACCAGGACTGAACCAGGACTTAAACCAGGACTGAACCAGGACTGAACCAGGACTGAACCAGGACTAAACCAGGACTAAACCAGGACTGAAGCAGATCTAAACCAGGTCTAAACCAGGACTGAACCAGGACTGAACCAGGACTGAACCAGGTCTAAACCAGGTCTAAACCAGGACTGAACCAGGACTGAACCAGAAATCTAAACCAGGTCTAAACCAGGACTGAACCAGGACTGAACCAGGACTAAACCAGGACTGAACCAGATCTAAACCAGGACTGAACCAGGACTTAAACCAGACTGAACCAGGACTGAACCAGATCTAAACCAGGTCTAAACCAGGACTTAAACCAGGGCTGAACCAGGACTTAAACCAGGACTTAAACCAGGGCTGAACCAGGACTGAACCAGGACTAAACCAGGACTGAACCAGATCTAAACCAGGACTGAACCAGATCTAAACCAGGTCTAAACCAGGACTCAACCAGGACTGAACCAGATCTAAACCAGATCTAAACCAGGTCTAAACCAGGACTGAACCAGGACTGAACCAGGACTGAACCAGGTCTAAACCAGGTCTAAACCAGGACTGAACCAGCACTTAAACCAGGACTGAACCAGGACTTAAACCAGGACTAAACCAGGACTAAACCATGACTTAAACCAGGACTAAACCAGGACTAAACCAGGACTGAACTAAGACTGAACTAAGACTGATCCCAGGACTGGCACAGAACTAAAACAGGACTAAAACAGGACTAAATCAGGTCTAAACCAGATCTAAACCAGGACTGAACCAGGTCTAAACCAGGACTAAATCGGTCTCTGTCCCTGTCTGTTCCCGGTCTCAGTTCTGATCACATGACACACCTCCAAGCCTGTCTCGACACTCAGTCCTAGTTTAGTCCTGGTTTAGACCTGGTTTAGACCTGTTTTTGTCCTGTTTTAGTCCTAATTCAGTCCATACAAAACTCCGGCATCACAGTTTAAGTCATGGAAACGGGTCACGGTTTCACTTTGAAAAACGAATGAACAAATGACACCCGTATTTTAAAACCCTACGGTGGAACATTACAGGCGAAGCAATCAAGCAGTTGGTAAAAAGTTTAGTAAAGATAGTGGAATATATTAAACGCGCACCGTCAAAACTTGGTGAAACAACCGCGGAGGTCCTGTCTGTGCACTTTTTAAATTACAGCGCCTTACATAACATCCATAATAAATTACTCTATATTACGGTTGCCTAGCATGTCTTGATTAGAAATTAGCCATGTGCGGTGTTTCCCATATGGCCCACAAAGTCCATCTGTGTAAAGTAATGTAATGCGCAATTTATCAAGAATCTCACTATAGCGCTTCATTAGCATATCTACACGGCAGGGCTGTCTGACTTCCTGCAAACTGCTTAAAATTGTTCCATCGTTTGACTGAAACTCTAAAAAAAAAAAAGAAAAAAGACGACGTTTTGAAGCCTTCAGCCTGTATCTGTCAACTCTGTCGAGAACCGTTTTTCACAGCTTGTTAAAAAGATCTCATTCCGTGCTTTTAATGAGTGAAAACCAGATGCGTGATGGGTAAATTTCTTGACGCTGAGGCCTCGGTAAACACGTGTCGACTGCCGCGGACGCTTACGGCGCGTGGAGCTAGATTGGATGTAGACAGATGAGACGCAGACAGTTTAAAACCCGAGCAGCTGCGTCTTTCGTTCGGCCTTCTGCTGGGGATCGGGTGTGGGCTACTCTCGCGGCGGCCATAAAAAAAAAAAAAAAGTAGAGTGGAGCGTGTGGAGGTTTGAATTTGAGCCAGAGAATCATCATCAATTACAAGGAGCTGATTAGTGCGCATCCAGCTCTCTCTGTCTCGCTTTCTTTCTCTCTCCTTCTGTCTTCTTTTGTATCTCTTTCTTGGTCTGTCTGTCTCTCTCTTGGTCTTTCTCGGTCTCTCTCTTTCTCTGTCTTTCTCTCGCAGTCTCTCTCTGGCTTGTTTTATTTTTTCCTGTCTCTCTCTCTTGCCGTCTCTCGCTTTTGCCGTTTCTCTCTTTCTCGGTCTGTCGCTTTCCTTGTCTGTCTCTTTGTTTCTTTGTTTGTCTCTCTCGCTCTGTTTCTCTCTCAGTCTCTCTTGCTGTCTCTCTCTCTCTCTCGCCGTCTGTCTCTCTCAGTCTTTCGATTTCTCTGTCTTTCTCTCTCACTGTCTGTCTCCCTCGCCATCCCTCTTTTGCGGTGTCTCTCTTTCGCCATCTCTCTCTTTTGCTGTCTCTTTCTTTCACCGTCTCTCTCTCTCTGGCCTGTTGCTTGCTGTGTCTGTCGCTTTTTTGGCCTGTCTCTTTCTCAGTCTGTCAATTTGTCTGTCTGTTGCTTTCTGTGTCTGTCGCTTTCTCGGTCTGTTGCTTTCTCGGTCTTTCTCTTTCTCAGTCTTTCTCTTTCTCAGTCTTTCTCTTTCTCAGTCTTTCTCTTTTTCGGTCTTTCTCTTTCTCGGTCTTTCTCTTTCTCAGTCTTTCTCTTTCTCTGTCTTTCTCTGTCTTTCTCTTTTTCTCTTTCTTTCTCTCGGTCTTTCTCTTTCTTTCTCTTTCTCAGTCTTTCTCTTTCTCTGTCTTTCTCTTTCTCTGTCTTTCTCTTCTCGGTCTTTCTCTTTCTCGGTCTTTCTCAGTCTTTCTCTTTCTCTGTCTTTCTCTTTCTCTGTCTTTCTCTTTTCTCAGTCTTTCTCTTTCTCTGTCTTTCTCTTTCTCTGTCTTTCTCTTTCTCGGTCTTTCTCTTTCTCGGTCTTTCTCTTTTCGGTCTTTCTCTTTCTCTGTCTTTCTCTTTCTCAGTCTTTCTCTTTCTCGGTCTTTCTCTTTCTCTGTCTTTCTCTTTCTCTGTCTTTCTCTTTCTCTGTCTTTCTCTTTCTCTTTTCTCTCTTTCTCTTTCTCGGTCTTTCTCTTTCTCGGTCTTTCTCTTTCTCGGTCTGTTACTTTCTCAGTCTGTCACTTTCTCAGTCTGTCACTTTCTCTGTCTTTCTCTTTCTCGGTCTTTCTCTTTTCGTCTTTCTCTTTCTCGGTCTTTCTCTTTCTCGGTCTTTCTCTTCTCTTCTTCTCTTTCTCGGTCTTCTCTTTTCTCTTTCTCTTTTTCGGTCTTTCTCTTTCTCTGTCTTTCTCTTTCTCGGTCTTTCTCTTTCTCGGTCTGTTACTTTCTCAGTCTGTCACTTTCTCAGTCTGTCACTTTCTCTGACTGTCTCTTTCTTGGTCTGTCGCTTTGTCTCTTTCTCTCTCTGTCTCTCTTGGTCTTTCTCAGTCTCTCTCTCTGTCTTTCTCTCTCAGTCTCTGTCTGGCTCGGTCTCTTTCGCTGTCTCTCTCTTTTGCTGTTTCTGTTTCGCCATCCCTCTCTTTCACCATCTCTTTCTCTGTCTTTCTCTCTTTGGCCGTCTCTCTTTCACCATCTCTCTCTTTCACCGTCCGTCTCTTTCTCTATCTGTCTGTTGCTTTGTTCCTTTGTCTGTGTGTTCCTTTGTCTGTCTCTTTCACTGTTTGGTCTTTCTCAGTCTCTCTCTTTCTCTGTCTTTCTCCCTTGGTCTCCCTCGCTGTTTCTCTCTTTCGCCGTCCTTCATGTCATGGATCAAGCCCATGCACATGAATTATGGGATAAAAGTGTCTATTTGTGGCTATGATTGTAGTAGAAATATTTGCATTTAAGCTGCAATAGTTGAAGAGGCAAAAACAGAAAATAGCACCACTGCAGATTTAGTATCTGACTTTTCTCACCCCACACAGCTGCAGGCACTGACCTACTTCTGAAGACAAATTATACAAAATCGACTAAAAGGCGATCTGTTGCTCCTCTGTATCACATAAAATGCAATGACTGAGTTACACGGTTCCCACGGTCATGAGAGTCCTGGAAAAGTCATGGAAAATTGTAAATTCCAATGAAAGTTTTGGAAAAGTCATGGAATTTTAGTATTTCTTTCACGCAGCTACAGTGTTCTGTTACTTAAAATATCATTAGGCTGTTATGATTATTTCCGAACATGTGCGCTTTTTGTTGAAAATAGATGACAATAAATGCACTATTTTGAATGTTAAAAAACTATAATACCAAACCATAAGATCAATTCTACACATGTAGGCAGTGTTGGGAAGGTTACTTTTAAAATGTATTCCCCTAAGATTACAGATTACATACCCCAAAATGTAGTTTGTAACGTAATCAATTAAATTACTTAAAGTGAGTGACGTAATCTGAATACTTTGGATTACTTGATTTGCTGTAGAGAAGTAAATACTAGGATATTTTCACATAAGACACAGGTGTCAAACATAAGGCCCGGGGGCCAGATCCGGCCCTCCAAGACTTTTAATGTGGCCCTTGGATGATTTTCTACTAAAATATTTTTATTATATTTTCTATTAAAATCTTGTTAATTTTCACAGCAGCGTCTCCAGCGTCTCTGTACGTGGCCCCTCCCACCAGAGCAGCACAAATGACGACTTGTCTCTTTCCAAACGCTCTTAAAGGACGATCGTTTTGACTGTTGACCGTGACACCCTCATCAGAAAAATGTCCAACATGAGAAAAGTGGAGCCGAGTGCAGGATTTTACAAGAAAAATGGACTTATTCCTGTTTACACACAAGTTGATGTTAAAACTAATTTTTCTTAAAGTTTCAGGTTGTTCATAATATTATAAACTTATAATAAGAAATAGATTTGCATTTCTCTGCACAAATATTTGAACTTATTGTTATTTTTGGGGTATATATGACACAAGTTTTCTGATCCGGCCCCTTTGGGATCAAAGTAGGTTGGATACGGCCCCTGGACCAAAATGAGTTTGACACCCCTGACATAAGATGTTTTGTCTGATAATAGAAAATAAAAAGCCCAGACTTTACTTAACCAAATTAAAAATATTATTGATAGAGGAGGAGGAGACACGGTCCACGCAGCATGGTTTTGTCCTGGTTTAGTCCTGGTTTAGACCTAGTTTAGACCTGGTTTTAGACCTGGTTTGGACCTGGTTTAGACCTGGAATTAGTCCTGCTTTAGTCCTGGTTTATTCCTGGTTTTTAGACCTGGTTTTAGATCTGGTTTTGACCTGGTTTAGTGTTCGGCAATGAGTGGAATTACCAAACAAAACAAAACAAAAAAAACGGAATAGCCCAAAATGTGAAAACAGGAAAATACCGATGTGTAATCCATTTATTTCAGCAAAGTAACTGTAATCCCATTACCACTCACTGAAACAGTATCTGTAACTGAATACAGTTCATAATTCATCATAATTCATAATTTGTACCCTGATTACGTAATTCCGGTACATGTAATCTGTTACTCCCCAACACTGTATGTAGGTGCCATAAAGTCATGGAAAATTCACTTTAGGTCATGAAAAAGTCATGGAAAAGTGTTGAATTTTGTCAGTGAAAAACAGTGAAAACCCTGGAGTTAGAAAAGAAAAATACACGTTTGTTATTGACACTATCTCCAAAGAAAACCAACAAGAATAATGAGATACAAATGCATAATGGTCTTGATGATGAGATGTGCTGATGTAAACACTGTGGCAGAAAGAAACAAAGTGGAAATGTACCTTTACTTTTCCAGCGCGTTGATGAAAATAACAGCGAGGCCTGTAAAAAAGCACATCGTAAATTCTGGAGCGTAAACAAAGTCCCTGTTAGCGTTGTTGTCGGCTGCATTCTCCATAGTTATTTTACCAAGTTCAGAGCCGACACCAAAGGCTAAATGAAGTATCAAAGAGGCAACACAAACGTCTGTCTGTCTTTATTAGCGTGTTTCAAGTGTCTACAGAACCTCTACAGTCTGTGTTTAACCTGCTCTGGGTATTAACCACAGATGTCAGGTAGTGTTTGCATCTTGAGGTTCCTCAATCGGGAAAATGCAGTCGTATCGGATCGGAGATTTGGCCTGAGTACTCGCAGATACCGATACCCGTCTAATACAGCATCGTGTCAAGATACAAACTACAACTGGGTCATTCCACCTCAATTCACCCCCCAAAAAATTGCAATTTGAACGCTCACATTGTCCAATTGCAGAGAAAAGCAACGTTATATGGGTAAGTTATAGCCAAGAAAGACAAAATCTCAGTAACGGTTGCTGAGATATTGCAATTTTTTTTCACTCTTTTGTGAAAATGGGTGTGAATTTCTAATTACATTTACTCAGCAACTACTAGTCTGATATCAAAAATGGATGATATTTGCATTTGAGTACGTTTGAGATGAATTACTTTTTGACTTATATTTTGACCTTGAAATTGACAATAAGGGACACGCCCAACCTCAATGACACAAATAGAAAATATGTAGCCCTATATGTCTACTACAACATATAAAAAAACTGGAGGGTTTTTCCTTTTTATTTTCACACAAATTTTCCTAGACATTGACTTACCCCCATCTTAAGACATGCCAAATATCCATTCAGTGTATATGGCTATACATTTGACATGACATTCATCTCAAAATTAGAGTCCTGCACCGGGTTGGGTACCTGTGGGTATCCGACGGGTACGGGCAAATAGTTGCTGGTGGGTTTTAACGTTCTGGAATTTTACGGGTGGATATGCGGGTACACACGGGCGGGTCAGGACTAAATCAGGACTAAATCAGGTCTACACCAGGGCTGATTTTGGACTTAAGAGAGAGAGAACCTCGAGCCCACGGAGCAGGTGTTCGATCGGGTGACAGCTGCACTTACCTCCATGCGGCTCAGAGCTCTGCACCTCCAGACCTGTCCCGACAGTGACGCCTGGTTCAGTCCTGGTTTAGTCCTAGTTCAGTCCTCCTGGTTCAGCCCTGGAATCAGTCCTGGGTTAGTCCTAGTTCAGTCCTCCTGGTTCAGCCCTGGAATCAGTCCTGGGTAAGTCCTGGGTTAGTCCTCGTACAGTCTGTGGCGTGTGCTGCGCAAAAGTCCAGCATCTCAATCAGTGTTTCTTCTGCTCAGTAAATAAAACCTGTGAAGTGATGACAGACGAGTCGCATTTATGAATTCGTATTCGTACTGAAGAAATTATTTTGTAACTGTAATTCTTGAAGTCATAACTTTTCAATTTGTATTCTGAACGATGCTTCAGTTAAAAAGCTTCTAATTTGTGTGTGATTTATCACGGGCGGGTAACAGGTGGAATGTTAACGGGTCCAAGCAGGTGGGTTTAACTTTGATAAAATCACTGGTTAATGGGCAGGTGTGGTGCTGTACTACTCGGGTGTGGGCGGGTCTCCAAAAATGGACCCATACAGGACTCTGCTCCAAAGTACTCAAATGCAAAAATATGCCAGATTTCAGGATCTCTTATGATTCCCCCTTTCCAGAGACCTTGGTTTTTGATTTCAGATCAGTACTTCCTGAATAAATGTAATTTGAAATTCAGCAAACACGCACAAAAAAGTGAAAAAATGAAATTGCGATATCTCGGAAATTGTTGGTCCAACCAAACTCAAATTTGAAATTTTGTTTTTTCTGGATATGATTTACCTAGTTTCATATATCAAGTTACATCAAAATTTGACAAAGTAGGGTTTAACTCTGTGGATGAACTGAGGTGGACTGACTCAACTACGCAATTTTGTTCAGTACAAAAGTAAAAAATAAATCTACTAAAAGGCTATCTCAAAAGAAAACACACAAGAATAAATAAAAAAAGTGTTATTATTGGAGCTTTTGTCTTCTTTAATCATGATTCTTATGTAAAAATCGCACCATTGCAAATAAACAATTACTTACACAGCCTCTATTTGTACATATACATGTTTCTGCCAGTGAAAAAGTTGCCTAAGGGTTGAAGCTTTTTACTTTTAGAATACAAAATAGCTTATTTTGTACTCCTACGTTCATTGTAATTCTTACTTTGTTGTTGCAATGTTATTTTATTTTGTCAGAAGTATAAAAATTCTGACTTTAAACCATCCTTCTTGTATTCTTTTACTGCAGTATAGTGTTAGTCACTTCATCTCCACTGATATTTGCACTAAGACTTTATTTAATCACATTTCTGAACACTCCTCCCTGTTTTCCCACTGCGATGTCGCCAGCCAGCAGCACTTCTTGTTGTCCTCTTTGGAAAATGATCAAAAACTCCTCGGCGTCGTCATCGGCTGGCGCTGTCTTTCTCTTTAATCGCTAATTTTGTAACTCTTCGCCGGGCCTGATGGGAAAACTCGTCAACTTGCCTCTCCATTGAAGTCGTCTGCGTGTCTGCTCTTCTGCGGCGTATTCCCAGTCCCTTGGCCACGCTCGGTCCCTTTATTAGCCAACGCGCTGGTTCCAGTACGAAGTCATTGATGTCGCGCAGTCGTCCTCTCCAAGACTAAGCACTTTACATTCCCCATGGCGCCTAATAATGCTTTAAAGATATTAGCGCGCGGGCTCAGGGGCTTCTGTGGTTTGGGGTCTCCGATCAACACAAGAGAACCAACGTCGCGTCAATAGAAAGCTTATTTCATGTGTCTGCAGTTTGTGTGGGAAGTAATCAGGAAGATATGGAAATGATTTATGATGTGTTCGAATCAGGGCGGTGATTTAGTTTACGCAAAATGTGACGTTACGGCAATTATGAACAGCAGGGGTGTCAAGCTCATTTTGGTCCAGGGGCCGTATCCAACCTACTTTGATCCCAAAGGGGCCGGATCAGAAAACTCGTGTCATATAAACCCCAAAAATAACAATAAGTTCAAATATTTGTGCAGAGAAATGCAAATCTATTTCTTATTATAAGTTTATAATATTATGAACAACCTGAAACTTTAAGAAAAATTAGTTTTAACATCAACTTGTGTGTAAACAGGAATAAGTCCAATTTTTCTTGTAAAATCCTGCACTCGGCTCCACTTTTCTCATGTTGGACATTTTGTTGATGAGGGTGTCACGGTCAACAGTCAAAACGATCGTCCTTTAAGAGCGTTTGGAAAGAGACAAGTCTTCATTTGTGCTGCTCTGGTGGGAGGGGCCACGTACAGAGACGCTGGAGACGCTGCTGTGATAAACACCACAGAAAATTAACACGATTTTAATAGAAAATATAATAAAAATATTTTAGTAGAAAATCACCCAAGGGCCACATTAAAAGTCTTGGAGGGCCGGATCTGGCCCCCGGGCCTTATGTTTGACACCTGTGATGCACAGGGTTCCCACGGTCATGGAAATCCTGTAAAAGTCATGGAAATTGAAAATGCCATTTCCCAGGCCTGGAAAAATCGAGGAAGTTTGTAAATTCAATGGAAGTTTTGGAAAAGTCATGGAATTTGAGTATGTCTTTCACACAACTACAGCGTTCAAGTTATAATTAGGCTGTTATGATTATTTTTTTAAACGTCGGCGCCTTTTGTTTAAAAGAGACGACAATAAATGCACTGACAGTATTATGAATGTTAAAAAATTATAATCCCAAACCATACAGTGAGGGGAAAGGGTTAACATTTCATATTTAGTCCTAAAAGTCTGTTCAGTTCTACACATGTAGGTGCCGTAAAGTCATGGAAAATTCACTTTAGGTCAGGGGAGTCAAACTCAAATTCACAGAGGCCAAAATTAAAAACTGGGACTAAGTCGTGGGCCAAACTAAATATTTGTGAAAAAGTTCAACAACATCTGCATGATTTCTCTTCTTTCGAGATATGTAATGTTAAACCTTTTCTTATTAAAATACATGTTTAACAGTGAATCCAGAACAAGCAAAATATAAAAGAAAAATAACAAAATTTTAAATAAATAATGTCTTTATAGCCTACCTGTAGCCGGCGGGCATCTCTAATACATGTTTGATATGATCTCACGAGCCTGAGTTTGACATGTCTGCTTTAGGTCATGAAAAAGTCATGTTAACATTTTTTTTTTCAAGGTATTTATAAATTATGAAAATGTCTTGCCCAAGGACACAGTGACGGTATTGATCCGTGGGAGCTGGAATCACAGTCAGTGGTTCTGACCACTCTGATGTTTATGTCAAGAGTGGGATTCAAACTTCCAACCTTCGGATTAGAAACTCTGTACCAACTGAGCAAAAGTCACCACCAGAAGTTTCATTAGCGAAGTCCACGCCAACTGTGATGCCATGTGGTAATACAGGAAGTGCTCCACTGTGTTTTTAAACTCCACACACCTTCACTAGAATCAACTGGATGAGTTCAGCCCTGGAATTGCCGACCTCTACTGAACTAAAGCTAAAAGGTAGCTGGTAACATGTAAACTACCACTTCATGACATCACAAAGTGGAACAGAGCATTTTGAGCTTTACCAAACATACAGGTTTACCAACTTGATGAGCCCCCAGTATGTTACAAACCAGTTACAAACCTAAGGACAAAGGAAAATAACACAAACAAAATGTGATGTGAAGTAAGTGGCTTTTATAAAGTAAATGTAAATACAAACAATAACACAAGAATTTTAGTTTTTACATCAAATGAATAAATCAGAATTCTCAGTAAAACTTAACAATATTCTAAATAGATATGGATGAGGGGTTGACGGATCAGGAAGGGGACTGGAGGAGCGGGACGTCAATCTTCCAACCAAGGCACAACGAACGTCAGAGCCAAGCCCACAGTGACAGAACTGCACCTCACCAATCAGGCCACAGGTGCCACACAGCAGACAGAAGACAGGCTAAAAATAAAGGGTTACTCAGGCGTGTGAATGAAACAAAACACAACTCCAGGTCTGTTTCGGATGAGATCATGAATATTCTAGACTTAAAGAATCCGTGTATCATTCGTTCATTCATTTTTTAATATAAAACTAAAAATAAGAAAATGAAAAACAACAATTTTCTTCATTATTTGTCTTCAAAACCAAAATGAAAAAACAGATAATGATTTGTTTTTTTCATTTTTCGATTTTGTGTTTAAATGAAGAATGGAAAAAAAACGGATAACGGCCGTTTTCCGTTTACGTGACTTCCGTGATTGCGATGCCGGACTTCTGCACTGCATACGGACTGAACCAGGACTGATCCAGGTCCGAGACCAGACCGGGACTGAGACCGGGACCAGAGCAGGACCAGACCGGGACCAGACCGGGACCAGACCGGGACCAGACCGGGACCAGCACGGACTTAGAGCTTTGACTCTGAGCCTCCGCATGGTCCGAGCCTCATCTTCGAGTTCTGACCCTGCCGTGGGCTCTGAGCCTCCGGTCTGGTCCTGGCCTGGTCTCGGTCTCAGTCCCAGTCTGGTCCCGGCCTGGTCCTGGTCTCGGTCTTGGTCTCGGTCTCGGTCTGGTCCCGGTCTCAGTCCTGATCTCAGTCTTGCTCTGGTCCCAGTCTCAGTCCTGATCTTAGTCCTGATCTTAGTCCTCCTCTCTCAGTCCTGATCTTAGTCCCGCTCTGGTCCCGCTCTGGTCTCGGTCTGGTCCCGGTCTCAGTCCTGATCTCAGTCCCGCTCTGGTCCCGGTCTGGTCTCGGTCTGGTCCCGGTCTCAGTCCTGATCTCAGTCCCGCTCTGGTCCCGCTCTGGTCTCGGTCTGGTCCCGGTCTCAGTCCTGATCTCAGTCCCGCTCTGGTCCCAGTATGGTCTCGGTCTGGCCCCGGTCTCAGTCCTGATCTTAGTCCCGCTCTGGTCCTGGTATGATCTCGGTCTGGTCCTGCTCTGGTCTCGGTCTGGTCCCGGTCTCAGTCCTGATCTCAGTCTCTCTCTGGTCCCGCTCTGGTCTCGGTCTAGTCCTGGTCTCAGTCCTGATCTCAGTCCCGCTCTGGTCTCGGTCTGGTCCCGGTCTCAGTGCCAATCTCAGTTCCGCTCTGGTCCCGCTCTGGTCTCGGTCTGGTCCCGGTCTCAGTCCTTCTCAGTCCCGCTCTGGTCTCGGTCTGGTCCCGGTCTCAGTCCTGATCTTAGTCCCGCTCTGGTCTCGGTCTGGTCCCGGTCTCAGTCCTGATCTTAGTCCCGCTCTGGTCACGCTCTGGTCTCGGTCTGGTCCCGGTCTCAGTCCTGATCTCAGTCCCGCTCTGGTCCCGCTCTGGTCTCGGTCTGGTCCCGGTCTCAGTCCTGATCTTAGTCCCGCTCTGGTCCCAGTATGGTCTCGGTCTGGCCCCGGTCTCAGTCCTGATCTTAGTTCCGCTCTGGTCCTGGTATGATCTCGGTCTGGTCCTGCTCTGGTCTCGGTCTGGTCCCGGTCTCAGTCCTGATCTCAGTCTCTCTCTGTCCCGCTCTGGTCTCGGTCTAGTCCTGTCTCAGTCCTGATCTCAGTCCCGCTCTGGTCTCGGTCTGGTCCCGGTCTCAGTGCCAATCTCAGTTCCGCTCTGGTCCCGCTCTGGTCTCGGTCTGGTCCCGGTCTCAGTCCTTTTCTCAGTCCCGCTCTGGTCTCGGTCTGGTCCCGGTCTCAGTCCTGATCTTAGTCCCGCTCTGGTCTCGGTCTGGTCCCGGTCTCAGTCCTGATCTTAGTCCCGCTCTGGTCACGCTCTGGTCTCGGTCTGGTCCCGGTCTCAGTCCTGATCTCAGTCCCGCTCTGGTCCCGCTCTGGTCTCGGTCTGGTCCCGGTCTCAGTCCTGATCTTAGTCCCGCTCTGGTCCCAGTATGGTCTCGGTCTGGCCCCGGTCTCAGTCCTGATCTTAGTCCGCTCTGGTCCTGGTATGATCTCGGTCTGGTCCTGCTCTGGTCTCGTCTGTCCCGGTCTCAGTCCTGATCTCAGTCTCTCTCTGGTCCCGCTCTGGTCTCGGTCTAGTCCTGGTCTCAGTCCTGATCTCAGTCCCGCTCTGGTCTCGGTCTCTGGTCCCGGTCTCAGTGCCAATCTCAGTCCGCTTGGTCCCGCTCTGGTCTCGGTCTGGTCCCGGTCTCAGTCCTTTTCTCAGTCCCGCTCTGGTCTCGGTCTGGTCCCGGTCTCAGTCCTGATCTCAGTCCCGCTCTGGTCCCGGTATGGTCTCAGTCTGGTCCTGGTCTCAGTCCTGATCTCAGTCCCGCTCTGGTCCCGGTATGGTCTCGAGTGGTCCCGGTCTCAGTCCTGATCTCAGTCCCACTCTGGTCCCGGTATGGTCTCGGTCTGGTCCTGCTCTGGTCTCGGTCTGTCCCGGTCTCAGTCCTGATCTCAGTCTCGCTCTGGTCCCGCTCTGGTCTCGGTCTGGTCCCGGTCTCAGTCCTGATCTCAGTCTCTCTCTGGTCCCGCTCTGGTCTCAGTCTGGTCCCGGTCTCAGTCCTTTTCTCGGTCCCGCTCTGGTCTCGGTCTGGTCCCGGTCTCAGTGCCAATCTCAGTTCCGCTCTGGTCCCGGTATGGTCTCAGTCTGGTCCGTCTCAGTCCTGATCTCAGTCCCGCTCTGGTCCCGGTATGGTCTCAGTCTGGTCCCGGTCTCAGTCCTGATCTCAGTCCCGCTCTGGTCCCGGTATGGTCTCGGTCTCAGTCCCGGTCTTGTTCCGGTCTGGTCCCGTCCGTATGCAGTGCAAAAGTCCGGCATCGCAGTCACGGACGTCACCTAAACCTTATCTGTTTTTTTCCTTTCTTCATTTAAACACAAAATCGTTTTTCATTTTGGTTTTGGAGACAAATAATAAAGAAAATTGTTGTTTTTTCGTTTTCTTATTTTTGGTTTTATATTGAAAAACGAATGAACGAATGATACACAGATTTTAAAGCTCATAAGAATCCATTTTGTGTAATATAGGGCCTTTTGACACCTCATAGAAGTGTAATACCCTCTCTTTCTCTTTATATTGAATCCTTCTTATACTTCTTATCTTTAACAGAAATACAAGTTGTGTAGCTGCTGTCTTTTTCTTATGTCTGAAACGAAAACAGCCTCTCCTCTCCCACAGTTGGAGACAGAGAAAGAGTCCTTGGTTTATCGCTGGATCAATGGCTCAGCCCGCGCGGGTTCAGATAATCAGTTTGCATCATTGTTATATTCACACGCAGGTTCTGCACGGAGCTCAAGGCCAGACTCTGCGACGCTGTTATGGGCAGTATGCAGAGTCCGTATAAGGCACTGGAAGATAAAGAAGACAGAACGACATATGAATGAAAATGGTGTGTTTAAAGCGCCATATTACACTATTTATGATCTGTGTTACAATGTTGTTTCCTCTTCACAAACATTTTCATTCACACATTCACACAAACCCTGCATAGTTAGGCTGATATAAGAGATAATTTGGATAATTTTGGATAATTTCAGACCTGGAATTGCTAATTTAATAAAGGTAAATGGTAGCGCTTGAAAACTACCACTACATGACATCATCATCATGACAGAATTTTCAGTCCCACTCTCGCCCACAAGTCCCGCAGGAACCTTTGCTTTCTTAAGCTCAAACACAGAGAAGCGAAAGGAATTGGGCTGCGTATGGGAGGAGACGCGCCGGGCGGTCCGGCAGCATGGTTAAGTCCTGGCTAAATCCTGTTTTAGTCCTGGTTTAGTGCTGGTTTAGTGCTGGTTTAGTCCTGGTTTAGTGCTGGTTTAGTGCTGGTTTAGTCCTGTTTTAGTCCTGGTTTAGTGCTGGTTTAGTCCTGGTTTAGTGCTGGTTTAGTGCTGGTTTAGTCCTGGTTTAGTCCTGGTTTAGTGCTGGTTTAGTCCTGGTTTAGTGCTGGTTTAGTGCTGGTTTAGTCCTGGTTTAGTGCTGGTTTAGTGCTGTTTAGTCTGTTTAGTTTAGTCCTGGTTTAGTGCTGGTTTAGTTGCCTGGTTTAGTGCTGGTTTGTAGTCCTGTTTAGTCCTGGTTTAGTGCTGGTTTAGTCCTGTTTTTAGTCCTGGTTTAGTGCTGGTTTAGTCCTGGTTTAGTCCTGGTTTAGTGCTGGTTTAGTGCTGGTTTAGTCCTGTTTTAGTCCTGGTTTAGTGCTGGTTTAGTCCTGTTTTAGTCCTGGTTTAGTGCTGGTTTAGTGCTGGTTTAGTGCTGGTTTAGTCCTGGTTTAGTGCTGGTTTAGTCCTGGTTTAGTGCTGGTTTAGTGCTGGTTTAGTGCTGGTTTAGTGCTGGTTTAGTGCTGGTTTAGTGCTGTTTAGTCCTGGTTTAGTGCTGGTTTAGTTTTTAGTGCTGGTTTAGTCCTGTTTTTAGTCCTGGTTTAGTGCTGGTTTAGTCCTGGTTTAGTGCCTGGTTTAGTGCTGGTTTAGTGCTGGTTTAGTGCTGGTTTAGTCCTGGTTTAGTGCTGGTTTAGTGCTGGTTTAGTGCTGGTTTAGTGCTGGTTTAGTGCTGGTTTAGTGGCACAGCCTGCACAAGGTACAGAAGGAGGGACTGTCCACACAGCGTACAGGACGGGGGACTCTCTGCGTGGCGTACAGGACAGGGGACGGTCTGCAGCTTAAAATGTTTTTATTAATGCCAAATAAAATATCTAGCACAAATTATGCATGATATGCTTACATTCATCATTTGTATATTTTACAATACCCTCATATTTAGTTTGCGAGACTACAGTTTATCATCCCGCCCGCCCACTCCCGCATTGTGTAGTCCCACTCCCGCCCGCAGTGAACTTTCAAAATGTGTCCCGCGCCTCACTGTTTTGCGTTGACCCGCTGGAGTGCAAGGCTCTACTTTACTTGGAAACAAAACATAACTCCAGGTATGTTTTTGATGAGGTAACAACAGTATAACACCCCTTAAAGATTACAAAAGTCAATTTTGCGTAATATAGACAGTTTAAAACAGTTTGTAGTGGTCCAAAGTTATTTCTCACTTACCTTATGTATTCTGACCAGCATGGTAGTTTATTTCGACAGTCGTATTCTGCTCAAATAGGGCTCCGACTAAAGGTAGCACCTATCAACAGGCCAATTTAGCCATCGGATCATGCTCCCACTGTAGAATCACCATTATTCACTCATTTAAAAGAATTTGGGTAGAGGTAGCTCATTTCGACAGGCCTATATCTTCTGTGAAACTAGGCTCCCACTATAGAAGAGAAACAAAATGCCTGCAAACACTGAAATCTTTATAAATAAATAAATATCATAGGCTACAGTGTGAATTTCCTATCATAATATAGTGATATTTTATTTATACAGCGCCTTTCTGAACAAAGTTATAATTTTTTCGGAAACAAAAGGAAATATGATGTAATGAAAATGATAAAATCAAATATTAAATCCAAAATATTCAATCAGCTCATGTAGGCATTCTGCCGCAAATCTAAGAGGCAGATGTCGTTGCTTGCATGCTTAACGGGTCAAAATCGGCAGTAGCTCAAATCGACAGGCCACCGGTACCCACTTATGAACCATCAGCCCTGCCCACTTAGTACTTAAAGGTTGTATAGAGGATTTTTTTAAGGGAAGAGAAATACAGCGACAGTCCTTGTGCGCGTTCAGAATTACTGTTGAAGTTTCCTGTCTAGAAGTAATTCAGCGACCGACGCGTCAGTTTTTAGACCCTTCGTCTGCTTCGGTCGCGCCATCGCTGGACGAGCTCTCCAAGAATCACCTCAGTTTGGCTTTGCTCCTTTTCTCCTTCTCTTCTTCTTTCAGCGACCTCAAAAACGGACTTTCTTTTGCGGCGAACCGGTCGTGGATTCTCGTCCGCCGTCGCGACAAACTTTGTGCGAAACGCGAGGAAGCGACAGTTCGAAAAAGCCTCTAAGAACCGCTGCGTAAACCACGTAATCCCCGCGCTCCGACGAGTCAGTTATACTAGGGAGTTTGATTGGCAACCCAACAGCCAATAGAAAATGAGGGAGCCTCGTTTTCTATTGGCTGATGTTTATCTGGCCTCAACACGTCCACAGTTGATAGATTTTCATTCTTTTTTTTTTTTTGGTCATCATAATTACAAAGCTGCTGCGTCTCTGTAATGGTATTTTAATCTTTGACTGACAGTTTGAAACAAAAAAAAAATCCTCCATACAACCTTTAAATGATGTCTGAATACAGTAACGTGACCTGCCATTATGTAAACAGTGTATGGATGTGGTGACTGAGATCGAAGGGGACAATAGTCTTTCTTATTGATCGTCTGGATGATTGATTACATTAATATACATTGTGTTTTTTCGGCATGTACGGCATTTATGACATCAGCCTGTCCAGGGACTGAAGGTGGAAATTTGTAATGTAGCTATAATCTTGTATATAAACGAGGTCCGCCGCCTATACTGACATCCCATCATTACGACATGCCTCTATTTAGACGTGACAGTTTTCAGACACTTTTTAGTATCGCTATTCTGACACGTCACATTTGGTGTTCTCAGATAGATTACATGACGAAATGAATGAAGCACAAAGGGCCCATGCAGCCTCCATTTTAGATGAGATATTTTCCCGAAGGCTGGTCTATGCTCTTTTTAAAAATGCATGTAGTAGGCTATCACATTAATATTATTCATCTCAGAAAAATGGAATGTTTGAAAAATAGTAAAGTGCTGCTACTTCTACAAAGAAACACAGAAATGTTGAAGTAGTGGGACGATTGAAAAATAATGTTTATGCTCCTATACAATTAGGCGTCCTGAATAGCAGTTAGTGTACCATGCATTGTTCCTAATGTCATTCTGAAATTATTGTCAGTCTATTGTCACAGAGCAATCTATCTTCGACAATTAATTGCCAACCATCCAGCTTTTTTCATGAACTACTAGGTCCCTCAAGCACCTGCATTTTTCTCAATTTCTCTAAATGTTCTACAAAACTACAGTCGTCGCGCCCTGGTCCTCACTTTTGCCTTTCACCGGCACCGAACCTTCAACCTCTGTCCCTAGTGAAAGGGTATTTTCAACCACTGGGGTTCAAGTTGTTTTTTTCTGGCCAAAAATATGAAGACTGAGTAAAATTTCATGCTGGAACTGTTGCACTTTACTTTTTGAAAAGTTTTGTTTACTGTTAGCAAGGAATTTTTTATTTTTTTTAAATAATATCTCATACATCTGTTGCTTATTTGAGAATATTTTATTTAACTTATTAGTATTGCCAAGCCACTCTTTGCATTTATTTTATTTTCCTGTTTGTATAATGTTTAAATAAATAGTTGGTTTAATAAACACACAAATAAACAACAAGCCAATGGTTTTACATTTTGTATGGAAAATTAACTGAACCATGACCTCAAAACCGAGGTATGTACTAAAACTTATATTATGTATATACTTACTATGACTTCAGCGTCCTTCCCAACAACATTATTGATACTTTGCAGTGGCATCATGCTGGGAGGTTCTGCATACACGTCTATGGTGAAACAGTTTAGCAAACACAGACAAACCTGTAAACAAAAAAACAAAAAACAAAATGGATTTAAACAGCACAACAGTTTTCTGGAGTCTGGCTGTGATCCACACGAGCGTTCACGGTTCTGTTTAGGTGTTTGATTTTCCAAAAGGTGAGTGTGACTAAATGAAAAAAACTGTAATTTTGTTTGAGAGAGACTTGTTTACCAGCACAAATCTGCTCACCTTTGCAGTTCGATTTAAGTCGGCGCTTTGTGGTCAGATTGTGTTAAAACAAAGCTCAGACTAAGGCTTAAGTTGAGGTATAAAACTCCAGACAAAGCAGTGCCTCCGGTTAGCTTCGCCCTCCCAAAACAAGCCCCTATGCACATTTACATATTATATAATTGGATCCTCTAATAAATTAAACACCTGATAAAACACTTAGACTCAGTTACCAATTCAAGCGTGTGCATTTTAACGAGGTGTCTTCTAAAAGCGTGCGTGCTCCGTGACTCGACTCGCGTGAGGAATTCTCCCATCATGCTTTGCTGCAGCACTTGGGTTCACACGCAGACACTTTTAGCATCGCCTCAGTGTGTCCTAGAAGTATAGAGAAGTTTCAGCATAAAATGAAAAGCTCCCCTCAGACTATACTCTTCCAGCTAGTTCTTAATTACAGTAGATTTGGAGTCCTAATCTGAAAAATAGGCAAAAAATATTCTTGGATGAATTTAATGCATATTTAAAATGTTCGTTTCCGTGGGTGTGGAAGAAGAGTGCAAGTGGGGGAGTTGAATTTTAAAAGCTGATTAAATGTTCAACTTGAATTTTTGCTTGCCGATGCCGATGTCTTTAGTCGGATAATATTAAAGGTAAATTGGCTCTGTGCACAATGATACTCTAATGTTCCTACGTCCAGACCAATTTAAAGAAGGAGGTATTATGCAAAATTGATCTTTTTAAGCTTTCTTTCATGTTATTTTCACTTCGTAGAAACCGTCTGACCTCGCAGTGTTAGAATTCGTTCGGTAGACGGGTACTGCTATTTGGTCGTGATGTGTGTAATGCACCACTAATGGGGCTTTTCCCAAATCCTGTATCAAGAAGGGCAATAATGTCTTTCCCCTTGATAAAATTCACCAAACATTCTCTTTGTTCTGGCTTTAAATCCTTGATCTCGGTAATCGTTGCCAACACAAAATGTACGGCTCTTTCCTGATTGGCTGGTGCCCGGACTTGCACTTCTGGGGGTTGTGCAAACCGTCTAGTGCAGGGGTGTCAAACCTACGGCCTCCAAGACCTTTAATCTGGCCATCGGCTGATTTTCTACTAAAATATTTGTATTATATTTTCTATTGAAATATTAGTAATTTTCTGTGGTGTTTATCATAGCAGCGTCTCCAGCGTCTCTGTACGTGGCCCCTCCCACCAGAGCAACACAAATGAAGACTTGTCTCTTTCCAAAAGCTCTTAAAGGACGATCGTTTTGACTGTTGACCATGACACACTCATCAGCAAAATGTCAAAAATGAGAAAAGTGGAGCCGAGTGCAGGATTTTTCAAGAAAAATTGACTTATTCCTATTTACATACAAGTTAATGTTAAAACATTGTGTTGATATTGCATTTTTCTTCAAGTTTCAGGTTGTTCATAATGTTATACTATTTTGTAAAGAAAGAGTTCATCAATTTAAAAATATTTGAGTTTCTCTGCACAAATATTTGAACTTATTGCTATTTTTGGGGTATATATGCCTTTTTTTTTTTTTTCCAGCCCCTTTGAGATCCAAGTAGGTTGGATGCGGCCCAGAGACCAAAATGAGTTTGACACTCCTGGTCTAGTGTATTCTGATTCCTGACCTAGTTGCTGAAGAGAAATGAAATTGAGCCTTCTTGAAAAGCCTGAAGGTTTTTAGATGCCATTCATGCATTTTTTTTCTACCAATCTCTCTCAGGTCCTATTCAAACCCTCTGCACAACACAATCAGCGTGTACTCCACTACTGAAGCTGTAGTGTACTGTTTTTTATGCTGCTTTTCTATGTACATGGACACTGTTGTGTGGGAGCATGGGTGACGTAGAAACTTTGTGTTTTCTTCTAATAAGACAACGTTAGAAAAAAAGGAGATTGGCTTATTTACTTGACATGTTTCAGCGGTAGCACTTGCATCTTCTTCAGAGGTGTCAGCTGACTGCAGTGACGTGTCTCTTATCAGCTGTTGTTCCGAGGTGTGATCGGTCTGATAGATCTGCCAGATCTCACCCAGGTCCTATTCAAACGGTTAGCTGTAAGATTCTGTCCAATTCTCACCCACAAACCCATTATGTTTAGAAAATTCATTTTGTCTTGTTATATAGGAACTCTGTGCTTTCTTCTAATAAGACAACTGTATAAAAAACAAAATAGCTTATTTACCTGACATGTTTTGGCAGTAGTTCTCTGTTGAGGTAATTTCGACAGATCTGGCAGATCTATCAGACTCACCACACCTACCATCACGTGTTGGACTCTGGAGAAGTGAGTCCCATGTGAGTCGAGGTAAATGCCAAACTAAAATAGTAGGAACAGCCCCTGTCACCTTTGTCTCTATTTGTATGTAATCTTTGATCATAATGTCTGTCTTGTATCTTGTGTGTTGTTTGGTTCCTACATTTTGTAATGTATGTAGGAACAGGGGAGCACAAACACAAAAACAGGCTACTGAAATCAGGAAGTGGGGCACACGGACCATCAACAGAGACGAGGGGGTGTTTACCTTGGCTCACACATGGGACTCACTTCTCCAGGGACCAACACAAGACGTAGGCGTGGTGAGTCTGATCGATCTGCCAAATTCATCAAAATGACCTCACCCGAGCACCACCACCAAAGCATGTCAAATAAATAAGCTGTTTTTGCTTTTATAAAGTTGTCTTATTAGAAGAAAACACAGAGTTCCTACATAACAAGAAGACAAAATGAATTTTCTAAATATAATGGGTGATGCAGGTTTGTGGTCGGAGCATTGAACAGAGTCTTACAGCTAAGAGGGTTTGAATAGGACCTGGGTGAGATCTGGCAGATCTATCAGAACGACTACACTTAAGAACAACAGCTGATAAGAGACACGTCACAGCACTCTGAACAGCTGAAACATGTCAGGTAAATAAGCCATTTTGTTTATTTACAACGTTGTCTTATTAGAAGAAAACACAAAGTTTCTACGTCACCCATGCTCCCACACAACAGTGTCCATGTACATAGAAAAGCAGCATAAAAAACAGTACACTACAGCTTCAGTAGTGAAGTGCACGCTGATTGTGTTGTGCAGAGAACACAGGGAGGGAAGACGTCAAACGTGAATACTTGAGAACATGGGGATCGAAATATGTTCTGTGTTGTTGTTATTCATTGTTAGTGAAGAGGGCCAACATGGAAGAAATGATGATTCCGAATTCTTGCTCGCTGACGTTGTGCCTGCATCACGAGGACAGCACAGTGTGAGTGGTTTGAATGGAAATAATGAACAACTTTTTTTTTCCTAGTTGCAGCTGGTCTGTAAAGGTTCACAGTGTAACTTTTCTGGTGGCCTTATGGAGTGCAGCTATAACTCATGCGACTTCTAGGTGCACTATGGAACTTCTACCCATTTTTGTCCGAAAAGCAAAGATCCAATTTTGTCTATACTACCGACAGATCCATTTTCCTCTGAGCTGTTTACAAAAAGCTTCTCGTGACCCGTGAGACGTTTGATTTGTAGCATCAATTCCGTCCCTCCTTATTGAACTTTAAACCCACAAATCAAACTTTAGCGACGGACTTCTTTAGCTAAAAAACATTTGAGTTGTGATTTAAGTGCGCTCCAGGTAGTTGTGATCTGAACCTGAAAATGTCTTATTTATAGGTCAAAAAATAGTGTAATATGGGCCCTTTGTTGCACTGTGGAACTTTTACTTGCTAAATACATCTCTTGGCTTCTTGGAGATAGACGTTTAATGCCCAAAGGTGGTAGAATAGCCAAAAGTTGTACTTAAGTAAGAGTAACATTACTTCAAAATAATATTACTCAAGTAGAAGTACAAAGTAGTGGTAAGAGAAGAGTAAGAAAGTATTTGGTAAAACTATTACTCATGTAAAAGTAACTATCTGGGCGCAATATCTGATTTATAATTTGACGTGAATGTGATTTGAAGGACAAAATATAAAATAATGGACACAATCTGGTGTTTTCAAATGAAAGACACAAAAATGAGAAAAACTAAATCATATCTGAAGGAGCGGTGAAAAAAACACAAATCTTCAAATCATTTCATATTGTCAACATGAAGCTTTTTTAACTTGTAGACTTACTCACAATGGGAAGAGGAACCACAACTTTTACTTAATTAAGAGTACTGTTACTTCCATTAAAAATATATATATACTGTATGTTACTCAAGTAGAAGTAAAAGTATGCCGCTAGTACTCTGAAAAGTGCAATATCTTAAAAAAGTTACTCAAGAAAATGTAACAATTCACCTGTTTTCCAAGTTGAAAAAGCTACAACGCCACTTTAAAGTCACAGGAGGATCTACTCAGTAATAATGAAATACAAATAAGGTGCATTTGGCCTTAAGTATCTGTCTTTTTATTGGTGTTGGCAGATATGAATGAAAGGACGGCCACAGTGAATCGCCTCCTCCCACTTCACATCCAAAACCCAAACACAAATATTCATCACAAAGCAATAAACAATAAACACTTCCTGTACTGACCACCACACTCACCGCAAACGTAACCCCCTTTAACTTGTTCTAAAAGTTCCCAAAGCGATGTATGTTTTGCCAGTGTCTGTAGTGAAGTCATCAGCAGTACTCACGGATTTCACAGTTCACTCCAGGTTCAGAAGTTTCCCGAAGCTCAGCAGATCCCTTGGAGAAATAGAATCCAACACGTCTGGAAAACGTAATAAATATTCCACAATATTAGCTCCGCTGACTGCGCTGGAGCCAAGTCGGTGTGTGACGTCACTTTATCTCCACGTAAATAACCCGTGAGTCTGGAGAGGGCGTAAACAGTTTATATGACTACATGTGGCTACAGTAGTAACTTACCATCATGAGTGTGGAGTGAATGAACAATGTAACAATCAACAATGAACTGTAAAACGCTTTGAGTATCTTGAAAGGCGCTATATAAATGCAATGATTAAATAATAATTAATTAGTGATATATCCAATCAATAGTGTGAAGAACCTGTGTTGAGAAAGTTCATTTCCTACATGAACTAGTTCAAAGTTCAGTTCATAAATTTCAAAATGACGTAGTTCGTTCATAGTTCATAATTGTTTATAGTTAATAGTTCGTTCATAGGTTCAAACACTGAACTATTTCATTGTTCTTTTTTTTCACTATGTTGCTGCGAGCTATTATTTTTCAATTTTTCAATTCAATTTCATTGCCAAAGCTCATCCAGGACCACAGACAGCTATTATTTTATCAGTTTTAACAATGTGTTAGATTTCATCTTCTTATCTAATTTTGAATCCTTATCCAACCAGGGTTCACATTGGTGTAAATTAACCTTAGTGACTTGGATACGTCTTAATAACTCGTATGCGTTAAATGCAGGTGAGTGAGTAAATGAGGAGAAGAAATGGCTCAAATGGCTCAAACTTCAGTAGTCGAACATACTGTACATTCATACCTGATCAACACGACTAGCCCCCTACTAGGAGAGCCTGAAATCTGCTGAAATCCTACAAGACACTGCCATGATCCCAGACAGGACAGTGGCTCTTTCTGGAGGAGACATGCGCAGTAAAGTGCCAAGTGTTTTGTCTTGTTTCGATGATGCATGTGGTGCTGCAACGCTGGTGGCTCGTGTTGAAGATAAAGAGCCTAAGGAGGCTAAAGACTCAAACAAACGAAGAGGCCGTGGATGTGTAACCTGTCTATTTTACGAAGAACTGGACTGTATCTTGGCAGACAAGCCCAGTGTTTAGGCGACTTCCATACACACTGAGCATGCTTGCTGCGTGTGACGTCGTTGTGTCCTCCAGTGTGCATGTGGGACACTTTTGGGCCGTTTAAAGTTCACACCGGAGATCACATATAAGTTAATTGGAAATGTCAACGACCTTTGGATTTCACAAAAAAATCTGAATTGAGCATTAAGCCTTGCAGTCTGAACGTAGCCTAAGTTTCACCCCAACTGAGTGAGAACCAATAAAACTGTGAGGACCTGATCGATCTTTACAATGTAACTGAGAACTACCCACCTCTGACAAACTGGTAGCATAACCTCCACTAGAAAAGATCCATAATGCACCTCTATAAGGCTACGTTCAAACTGCAGGGCTTAACGCTCAATTCCCATTTTTTTTGTGAAATCCGATGTTTTCGAGGTCGTTCACATTTCCAATTAAATGCGACTTGTATGTGACTCCAGTGTGAACATTAAACGGCCCAAAAGTGTCCCGCATGCGCACTGGAGGACACGATGACGTCAACCGCAGCGAGCGTGCTCTGTGTTTACGGAAGTTGTCCAAACATGGGCGCGAGTATTGAGCACCTGGCGATTTTAAAGTTTCTCTCGTACCGGAGTCAGAACATGAACAACTTACTTGTTTTAAAGAGGAAACTGAGAAGGAGAAGGACGAGGTTTTTGGCCGTGTCGCGTTTTGTGGGGCAGCAGCAGCGACGTCCATGGAAAGGAACGTGTGGATGTGGAGACGTAGCCAAGAGTGGTGAGTGGCGATGGAGTTCATTAACAATTTTTGCCTACTTCAGCGCAAAATAGTGACGTTTGTGGCTTGTTGATAATGTGTAGGTTGGATGAATGCGCTTTGACCGTTCAGACTGAAGTCGCATGTCAAAAGATCAGATATGTATCAGTTTCAGGACCACATATCCAAGTGGTCTGGGTCGCATTTGAAAAAATCAGATCTGTGTCGTTCAGACTGTCATTAAAAGATCAGATACAGGTCACACAGAGGCCAAAAAATCTGATTTGGGTCACTTCAGGCTGCAGTCTGAACGTAGCCTAAGTCATATGGTCAACACACTGTGGCTAAAAGCAAAGATCCAATTTCGTGTATACAACCAAAACCCTCATTTCCCTCTGAGCTGTTTACAAAAAGCTTCTCGTGACCCGTGAGACGTCTGATTTGTGGCATCAATTCCTTTCCTCCTTACAGAACTTTAAACCCACAAATCAAACGTTAGCGACCGTCTTCTTGAGCTAAAAACCGCTCGAGCTGTGATTTAAGTGCGCTTCAGGTAGTTGTGATCTGAACCTGAAAATGTCTTATTTATAATGCAACATCGCTCCAGGTTCAGAACGACTAGTGCGTTTATCCCATTCCCCAAACAACAGAGCAATTCAAAAACACTGCAAACAACACCGTCAGACATCGCAGGGCCACGAGCTACACGCACAGATTAAAGTACAAACTCCATTTTCATGTTCAGGTAATAAACGGAAATTTGTTTAGGCCCAGTGTGGATATTTTGTACAAGAAGCTCTTAGGTTCAAATTGAGGGCTGTCTGCTTCTAGTTAGAAACTGTTTTGTCGTTTGTAAACCAAGAAGTGCCTGCTGGTTGTTGTCGGTGTTGGAGCGTAATGAAGTAAAAGTAGTAAAGAACTGTACTTAAGTAAAATATAGGTATTTAGGTATCTGTACTTTACTTAACTTTACTTTAAAGTGG
Organism: Boleophthalmus pectinirostris; assembly: GCF_026225935.1. Lineage (NCBI taxonomy): Eukaryota > Metazoa > Chordata > Actinopteri > Gobiiformes > Gobiidae > Boleophthalmus > Boleophthalmus pectinirostris. Next base: position 27,267,979 of record NW_026571115.1, on the reverse strand, counting down.
TTATGTTTTACCTTTACTTCACTACATTTAAGAGCAGATATCTGTATTTTACTTAAAGGTTGTATGGAGGATTTTTTTTTTGTTTGTTTTTGTTTCAAGTTGTCAATGATAGATTATAGAGGTGCAGTAGCCTTGTAATTATGATGACCAAAAAAAAGAGAATAAAAATTCATCAACTCTGGACGTGGTGGGGCTAAACATTTGCCAATAGATAACGACACTGCCTCGTTATCTGTTAGCTGACAGGCTGTCAATCAATCTCCCTAAGTTTCTAGCATAACTGACTTGCCTGCGCGCCGCCGGTACGTGGTTTACGTACGACTGTCACGCAGTCCACAGACGCAAGCCGCACAGACGCTGTTTACTCCACCAACGCAACAGTTCTTAGCGGCTTTTCTTCCTCGCAGTTAGCACAAAGTTTGTTGCAATGGCGACAAGAATCCAGGAGCAGTTCGCCGCAAAAGAAAGTCCGTTTTTGAGGTCGCTGAAAGAAGAAGACAAGGGGAAAAGCAGCGAAGCCAAACTAAGGTGATTCTTGTAGATTCATTCCAGCGATGGCGCAACTGAAGCAGACGCATTGGTCGCCAAATTACTCCTGGACAGGTCACTTCTGCTTATTATGAAAACGTACTTTATTTCCAAGAGCTAGACAAACGTTTTTCAGGACACGAAAGCGATATCCTATGTCTGAAAACGTAATTTTCAAGGCAAAGAAAGAGTCCGCTTGCTGCTGCGTGTTGTAGCTAGTTCATTCACACTGAATCTCCGCGCTACCTTCTCTGCACCCCTTTCCTGCTCCTCTCCCCGCTGCCCGATCCGCTCTTCCCCCTGCTCCTCACTTCTCCGGGCACGGAATCTCCGCGCACCGCTCCCTCTCCTCTCTCTCTCTCTCCCTGCTCCGCTCTTCTCCCTGCTCCTCACTTCTCGTCCGCTAACGAAATGTCCGCACACCCGCTCCCCCCGCTCCTCACTTCTCCGTCTTGCCTAACCAACACTGTAGTTAGTTGTTTACAAGTCATGTGCAGCACCGGCTGTAAACAAACCTGTTTCTGGCGTAAAGAGGAGGCGGGAGGAGGCGTTTCTACGTAGGAGCTGTAGGGGAGGGGGGTGGTTTCACGCATGCGCAACATTTGAAAAAGGACAAACAGTCGCTGGATTTCTCGTTCCTTGGAAAATCCTCTATACAACCTTTAAGTATATTTGACAGTGGATACTTTTTACTTTACTTACGTACATTGGAGAGCAGATATCTGTATTTTACTTAAGTATATTTGGCAGTGGATGTTTTTTTTACTTTTACTTAAGTACATTTTACAGTGGATACTTTTTATTTTTACTTCACTGCATTTAAGAGTAGGTATTTGTACTTTACTTAAGTACATTTTACAGTTGATACTTTTTACTTTTACTTAAGTACATTTTACAGTTGATACTTTTTTACTTTTACTTAAGTACATTTTACAGTTTTATTTTTACTTTTTACTTAAGTACATTTTACAGTTTACTTTTTTTTTTACTTCACTGCATTTTAAGTAGGTATTTTGTACTTAAGTACATTTTACAGTTGATACTTTTTACTTTTACTTAAGTACATTTTACAGTTGATACTTTTTACTTTTACTTAAGTACATTTTACAGTGGATACTTTTTTTTTACTTTTACTTAAGTACATTTTACAGTTGATACTTTTTACTTTTACTTAAGTACATTTTACTGTGGATACTTTTTACTTTTACTTAAGTACATTTTACAGTTGATACTTTTTACTTTTACTTAAGTACATTTTACAGTTGATACTTTTTACTTTTACTTAAGTACATTTTACAGTTGATACTTTTTACTTTTACTTAAGTACATTTTACTGTGGATACTTTTTACTTTTACTTAAGTACATTTTACTGTGGATACTTTTTACTTTTACTTAAGTACATTTTACTGTGGATACTTTTTACTTTTACTTAAGTACATTTTACAGTTGATACTTTTTACTTTTACTTAAGTACATTTTACAGTTGATACTTTTTACTGTTACTTAAGTACATTTTACTGTGGATACTTTTTACTTTTACTTAAGTACATTTTACAGTTGATACTTTTTACTTTTACTTAAGTACATTTTACAGTTGATACTTTTTACTTTTACTTAAGTACATTTTACTGTGGATACTTTTTACTTTTACTTAGTACATTTACAGTTGATACTTTTTACTTAAGTACATTTTACAGTTGATATTTTTACTTTTTACTTAAGTACATTTTACTTGATACTTTTTACTTTTACTTAAGTACATTTTACAGTTGATACTTTTTACTTTTACTTAAGTACATTTTACTGTGGATACTTTTTTACTTTTACTTAAGTACATTTTACAGTTGATACTTTTTACTTTTACTTAAGTACATTTTTACTGTGGATACTTTTTACTTTTACTTAAGTACATTTTACAGTTGATACTTTTTACTTTTACTTAAGTACATTTTACAGTTGATACTTTTTACTTTTACTTAAGTACATTTTACTGTGGATACTTTTTACTTTTACTTAAGTACATTTTACAGTTGATACTTTTTACTTTTACTTAAGTACATTTTACAGTTGATACTTTTTACTTTTACTTAAGTACATTTTACTGTGGATACTTTTTACTTTTACTTAAGTACATTTTACAGTTGATACTTTTTACTTTTACTTAAGTACATTTTACAGTTGATACTTTTTACTTTTACTTAAGTACATTTTACTGTGGATACTTTTTTATTTTTACTTCACCACATTTGAGAGCAGGTATTTGTATTTTACTTAAGTAAATTTTACAGTGGATACTTTTTACTTTTACTTCACTGCATTTAAGAGCAGGTGTTTGTACTTTACTTGAGTACATTTTACAGTGGATAATTTTTATTTTTACTTTACTGCATTTAAGAGAAAGAATTTGTACTTTATTTAAGTACATTTTACAGTGTATACTTTTTACTTTTACTTAAATATATTTTGCCGTGGATACTTTTTACTTTTACTTCACTACATTTGAGAGCAGGTATCTGTATTTTACTCAAGTACATTTCACAGTGGATACTTTTTACTTTTACTTCACTGCATTTAAGAGCAGGTATTTGTACTTTACTTAAGTACATTTTACAGTGGACACTTTTTTTTTTTTTTTACTTTTTTACATTTGAGAGCAGGTATCTGTACTTTCGACTCCACTACATTTTTGAACTGGACTGAACAGTAAAAGTATTTTTTATGAACGTCTGAGACCTGCTGAAAAAGCTGAGGGTTTATTTTTAACACATTTGCAGTTTGAGCAAACAAAAATATACAAGTAAAAACAGCTGGGGAAAAAACAATCGATTCATTTATTTCTGCTGAACAAAATTCACCACAAACCTGTACCAAAATCCCTACATTTGAAGAACTTTTTACTCTTTAAGTAAATTTTTAAACAGGTACTTTAATACTGTTTTTTAATGCCTTATCTTTACTTGAGTATTTTTTGCTTCAGTCTCTGTACTTTTACTTAAGTAATAAAATCGAGTACTTCTTCCATCATTGGTTGTCTTTAGTATCGACAAAACTCTGGCCTCTGGAGGTTGTGAAAGTGCTTATTAACTCTGAACTGAACTGAATAATTTGCTAAGAATGTATAAGAAAGTTTAAAAAGTGCCTTTAAAGTAAAAAAAGGACTTTTCTTTTTACCATGTTATAGCATTCTCTCATCAAAAACATTTTAGATGTCAACCATGCGTGTTTGAGTAATGTAGCGATCTCTCCAGGGCCCTATTGAACCCTCCTCGTGGTTAATGGTAGCCTGATTCATCAGCCGGTTTCACTTTGTGGAAACCGTCTGACCTTGCAGCATTAGGATTTGTTTGCTTGACGGTAGGCAGGTACTTTTTTATTTAACCAATCACTGCTATTTGGTTGTGACGTGTGTAATGCGCTAAATCCTGTCCGAAGAAGGGCAATAACGTCTTTCCTCTTGATAAAATTAATCAAACATTCTCTTTGTTCCTGCTTTAAATCCTCGATCTCGGGAATCGTTGCCAACACAGAATCTGTCTACATCCATCTCGGTCGTTTTGTTTACTGTTGTGCTGTACCACGAAAGGGACCCAGTTATGGTTTCACAGCTCTTCACTGATTGGCCGGGGTTCTTGCAAACAGTCTGGTGTATTCCGATTCCTGATCTAGTCGCTGGAGAGAAATGAACTTTAGCGGAGGCAGTACGCTTCTGTCAAAACAACACACTACAACTTCACAAACCTGACGCAATGCAGTAGTTTCATTCGTGGAATGCATGGCGATTGTGTTGTGATAGTGCTCTGAAAGGGGAGCAACTTAGACTGTCAAAAAACAAACAAACTGAAACGTATTATGTATGTTAATATGTTGTACGTTAGCGATAAAAGGTGGTATTAGATGCAAGCTTGTAAATAATGTAATTTTCAGTCTGTATGAAGTGTTCATAACTTCTCATTTGTTTCTTCGCTGACCCCTAGTGGTTGGAGTCAGGTTGTAGCTCGCATTTAAGGTCCTATAATACACAAAACTGACTCTTGTTAACTTTTAGCCATGTTAAAATGTTATTACCTTGTCAAAAACAGACCTGGAGTTGTGTTTTGTTTCATTCACAAATGTCTGAGTAATCCTGCTTGATTAGTCTGTCTGTCCCTGCCTTCGATGATCCTTCTGAATCGGTTTTCTGAGGAAGCATTCGCCCACTGATCTGAAGGTTGGCGGTTTGAATCCAGCTCTCGACATAAAAACATCACAGGTTGAGCGGTCTGACCCACTGACCCACAGGTTGGCTGGTGTGATTCCAGCTCCCACAGATGAATGCTGTCATTGTGTCCTTGGGCAAGACACTTAACCCACCTTGCCCACAGTGTCTGCGTACACTGGTGTGCATGTGTGTGTGTGAATTAGAGATGCGCGGATGTCACAGCCGCGGACTCCGTGGCTAAACCGCAGGTCGGGCGGATGACGAGACGAAAAATAATATTTTAATTAAATTCGGGCGGGTGGCGGTTTCACTACTCAAATAAAAAACTCTGACCTCGGAGCAAATGGGAGGGGACCGAGCGGATGGCGGGTGGGTGCGGTTTTGAAAACTGGTTAAAAACTGTGGTTGCAAATGGATAACGAGCGGATGATGAGTTTTGCGATGCGGTTGCGGATGAAAAAGTAGCCCATCCGCGCATCTCTAGTGTGAATGGGTGAGTGGTTCTGTTAGGTTTATCTAAACATTATAAATAAGAAGAAAGACAAGAGATTAATTCAGTTTTACTCGCGAGGAGAACGGGCAGAGAGTGGGCATCAAAACCAACAGTCTCCACACGTTCTGATGACTCAAGGCCGTTCTCCTCTTTTTATTTCATTAGGAGGCCCTAGTTACAGAATGATAATTCTCAAGGGGAAGGGGAAACCAGCAAAGACATAATAAGAAACTGATGCAGCTATGCATAGTATAAACACATAAAACATGATTAACAATCAGGAGGTGCCTTAGGTATAGTCAGACACCATCATAACTCTTGCATGTGTGACAGTGGAAGTTGGCTTCATGTGAGGAATCATCTCGAGGTTCACTAGAGCGATAGGACACTGCACACAGTTGTCAAACACACAGAGGTTATTCAACAAGTGACAAGTGATTGGTACATTATAAATCAAAGAATTGTAGTACATAAATGGTTAACTCATAGGCCTAGAATATCACACAAGTATTTAGCAAATATGGGATAATAAAAGTATTCTGACAGGTTCCTTGTTGTAAAGAGCTTTAAGTGCCTTGAAGGTGGAAAAGTGCTATAGAAAAATGTGACCATTTGCCTAGTGACACACGTGAGACGCCCCTTTCCCTGGGACGGCGCGACTCGGACCTCGGTGGTGGAAAAAGTAAACTGAGCAAGGATTCCAAGTCAGAATCCAAGATGTCTACGCCCACTGTGACATGTAAATATGAAGTGTTTTCATTGTGTTTGGACACTCTGGTGGTTTAAATGACAGTTTCAGTCACTCGTATCACTGCCTGTGGGTTTGGTAGTCAGCGTTGTGGTGAGGCCAGTACTGAACAAATACTCGATTTAACGGGCATCCGACACGCGAAACCTAATAAAACGCTTCAAGCTCGGACGTGACGTCAAATCCAAGGTTCAAGTGGGAGTCGGAAGATAATCGAACACAGGGTAGTTTTTAAGTTAACACCTACCTTTTACTTTTAGTTCAGTAGAGATTGGCAATTCCAGGGCTGAAATAATCCAAATTATTCTAGTGAAATTGTATGAAGTTTCTAAACACAGTGGAGCACTTCCTGTATCACCACATGACATCACAAGGTGGAACGGAGCTGAGCGTTTTAAGTAGGCGAGGTTTGTGCGTTAAACATGTGTGAATGAAACAAAACACAACTCCAGGTATGTTTTAAAAATAGTGCAATAGAAGCCCTTAAAATGTTGAAACCTTTGTGTTGAGCGCCCCCTGCTGGTAACAGAGAATAGTGAGATGTACAGATTAGCAGCGTGGCTATAACAGTATCTTCCTAGAGACAGAAATGTTTTTAAGATGTGAAACAACTTTGAACCGTAGTTGAAAGCCTCTTTTTAAACGAAACAAAACAAGGATATGCACAGAGTGTACTCGGGCTATTAATATCAAATGGCACATGATACTGCACTCTGTCAGCAAGCCCCGAGCGTGGGATGAGAAGTAATTAGAGCAGGTGGTACTGGGCTGCGTTTACATTAGTTACATCATTCTTAAAGACCATATACTTTTACTTCTACTTGAGTAACAATGTAATGAGTTGAACATTTGTGTTTCATGCACTGCTCCCTCAGATGTGACTTTGTTTTTCACATTTTTGTTGTCTGCTACTTTGAAGATACCAGACTGTGTGCATAATTTAATGTTTTCTCCTTCCAAGTACATTAAAGGTCTACTGCATAACTTTTTTATATATATAAGATGTATTTATTCAATTATGGGTGTTTTTATAGGTCAAAAACTGCTTTAAAAACATGCATTTATACTGTGTGTGGGGTCGCCTCTTCACGGATCTCGCCTGTAAACTCGTCTGGCGTCGTCTACTGCTTGTTTCTATGGAAATTGAGAAGTTTAATGCCATACTTTGGAACATTGCAGGTAAAGCAATAGCATCCCATGGAGAGAAGCCAGAAAAGTTTCACAGTGCACCTCAAACTTCAAATTATAAATCAGATGTTACGTCAGATCTCTCTTGCAGTTAGTCTGACTTGAACAGTACTTTCCCCACATATTTTTACCAGAGCAATTTCTTTGTACTTCTACTCGAGTAACATTATTTTGAAGTAAATGTACTCTTACTTAATGGTCTTATATTACATAAAATTGACTTTTGTGAGCTTTAAGTCACGTTAGAATGTTTCATTGAATCTAATTATTAGTCTGTCTATATCTCCAAAAGCTCAAATGATCTGTTCCATTTTGTGACATCATAAAGTGGTAGTTTTTAGTTTTTAACAGCTCCTTTTACCTTCAGTTCGGTAGAGATGGACAATTCCAGGGCTGAAATTATACAGATAATTCTAGTAAAAGTGTATGGAGTTTAAAAACACTCTGGAGCACTTCCTGTATTATCACATGACATCACAAGGTGGAACAAAGTGTTTTCTGTCTGAGAGAAGAACTCAGCCTAAATATGCAGGATTTGTGTGTTAAAAATGTGTGAATGAAACAAAACACAACTCCAGGTATGATTGTAATGAATAAATATGAAAAATAGCGTAATATGGGTACTTTAGGTTACTGTTGAGTACCATATTATTCAGACTATAACTTGCACCGGACTATAAGTTGCACTATTTTGGGGAAATTAATTTTATAAAATCAGAGACCAGGAACCGACATTTCAAGGCAAGTTATAGTAATAACAATAGAACAGAGAACAACAGGCTGTTAATGTAATTTGTTAATGTAAACAGTTCTTCAGATAAACTATAACATAAACAACAGAACAGAACAAGTTTACCAAACTCTCCATCTCACTACAAATCACTAAATCCATTGAATTCTTCATCCTCTGTGTCACTTCTGAGCAACTCCACGAGCGCCGCTTCCTCTTCTGCGTAGCTGTCGTCAGACTCAGCATCAGTTCCAGTTAGAATTATTTCGGCCTTTCTGAATCCCGACAGGATGGTTTTGGTGTCACTGAAGTCCAGGCTTTGTTGATCCGTCCAATGACTTCCAGGAAAGTTGCATGGCGCATCCTCCCGGTGTCATAGGTTTTTCGTTCATTCCAAACTTTCTTTCTGTTGCTCGATTACCGTTTTCATCTGCATATTTCGCTACTTGCATCTTATAATCTGCAAAATATGATTTTGTTTTTGGGGATTTTGTGTTTAGTCTTCTCCATTTTCAGTGGTACAGAAGTAACGGTGCGATCGACTGACATGATACAGACAGGACAGAGGCTCTTTCTGCAGGAGACATGCGCAGTAGAGCCAAGTGACAGTGGTACAGGAGTAATAGGAGCAGCAGATACTGACACACAAGATTAGAGCCTCTCAAGTTTGTCAGTGTGAAAATTTTAATATAAAAGTCGCACCAGAGTATAAGTTGCAGGACCTAAACCATGAAAAAAAAGTCCGACTTATAGTCCAAAAAGTACAGTCGTAGTTTTCTATATGCGTTGCCTACTACTTTGTAATTCTACTTGAGTAACATTATTTTGAAGTAACAGTACTCTTGATATTAGTATATATTTGTTACTGTACCAAACTTAAATGCCACAAACATAATGAAATCACCACATTCTTACATCTTACATTACAAAACTACAAGAATACACTGGACTATTGGTTTGTTAATTAGACTCTGCGGGTTACAGTTTCGCTGCTTGGCTCGGCTTGACATTTCCCTCTCTGCCACTGTGACCCCAAAATGGCCGCCGTTTCTTCTTCTACTGCTGGGTCCGGTCGGAGGGGTGCACGCAGAGGCCACTTAATTAGACTAAGAATAAGAATAATGACAGACCTTTACACACACTGTTGGGTAGCTATAGTTCACTGTACAGTAGCGTGCTGATTTCAAAGTGTGTTTTAATTTGGTTTGTTGCATTGATGTGTTTAATCGGGGCTAATGCTGTGCTCATTTTTATTTTATTTAAAAAGGCCCATGTTACGCTATTTTCAGATCTGCGTTATAATGTTGTTTCCTCGTCTAAAAACAGACCTGGAGTTGTGTTTTGTTTCATTCACACGTTGTTTCACACACAAATCCTGCATATTTAGGCTGAGTTCTTCTCTCAAACTGAAAACACTCTGTTCCAAGTTGTGATGTGATGTCATGTGGTGATACAGAAAGTGCCTCCCCGTGTTTTTAAACTCCGTACAGCGGCACTAGAATCATTTGGATAATTTCAGCCCTGGGATTGTCACTCTCCACCAAACAAAAGGTAAAATGTCACTGTTCACTTGAAATCTACAGCTTCGTAACATTACAAGGTGGAACAGAGCATTTTGAGCTTTGAAGTGAAAAGTATGTAAACAAAGAAAATTCATATGTACAATAGGGGTGCAGTTATTGATACTTTATGGGGTGTGCTACATGTATCTGTATAGTGGAATGTTCAGCAGTTACCATGGGGATGTAATGTCCATCTATCCATTTTCTTCCGCTTATCTGGGACCGGGTTGCAGGGACAGCAGTCTGAGCAGGGACTCCCAGACTTCCTTCACCCTGGACACTTCCTCCAGCTCCTCCAAGCGGACCCCAATTTGGTTCCCAGGCCAGCTGAGAGACCTCTAACGTGTCCTGAGTCTTCCCCGAGGCCTCCTCCTGAGGGAGTCACCCAGGAGGCATCCGGAACAGATGCCCGAGCCACCTCAACTGGCTCCTCTCGATGTGGAGGAGCAGCGGCTCTACTCCGAGCTCCTCCCGTGTGACTGAGCTCCTCACCCTATTTCTAAGGGAGCGCCCAACCACCCTGCGGAGGAAACTCATTTTGACGGCTTGTATTCGCAATCTTGTCCTTTTGGTCATTACCCAAAGCTCATGACTATAGGTGAGAGTAGGAACATAGATTGAGCGTTAAATCGAGAACTTCATCTTTTGGCTCAGCTTCCTCTTCACCACAAAGGTTCGATACAGCGACCGCATCACTGCCGACGCTGCACCGATCCACTTGTCAATCTCACGCTCCATCCTCCCCTCACTCGTGAACGAGACCCCGAGATACTTGAACTCCTCCACTTGATGTAATGTCATTTTGTATTTCAGCTCACCTGTTGTTGTTCCAGCTAAATCAGTTCTTCATGGTCACACTGTGTTGAAATAAAGTGCAGATCAAAGTCTAACAGAGCTTTAGACAGAGCAGAGCCTACAGTTAGCGTCACAGTCCCAGGCAGCTGCAAACTTTAACATTCTTGAGAACATAATGGTGGATGAAGTACTCAATTTTGTTACTTGAGTAAAAGTACAGATCCAGGACCAACAGTTACTTAAGTAAAGGTAAAAGTATCACCTAAAAAAATCTACTTAAATGAAAGTAATAAAATACCTGTTTAAAAATGTACTTAAAGAGTAAAAAGTCAAAGTATTGTGCAGAGATTGTTAGAATAATTAAAGGATGAAATGTTTTTAAGAGATTTTAAGCAATTGAACTTTTCTAGCTGTTTTGTGTGTGTGTGTGTGTGTGTGTGCGTGTGCGTGTGTGCGTGCGTGTGTGCGTGTGTTTGTGTGTGTGTGTGTGTGTGTTTGCTCAAAGATGGGACAGAAAGCACTTTTTACTTTTCAGTCCAGGTCCAGTTAAGTATTGTACTTTGACTTTTGTACTTCATTACCTTCCAGTGCTGGTTGTATGTCTACATTTCTGTCCATATTGAGCACATTTTTTATAGCCCATATAAGCTCAAACTTTACAGATGTTTTCACACGATTCAATTTTCTCTTTTCCTCTTCATAAAGCCTCAGCTCGCCCACAAAACCATGTTAATGACCTGGATCAATCCTAAAGCGGTTTCCCCGCTGGCCCGCACACGTGAGCCCACACCAGCATCGATCCTCTCCGCCGCCGGCCCCATTCCCCTGCAGCATTATGGAGGAGCACAACAGGTGGGGGAGCGAGGAGCCAGAGGAGAGCAAGGTGCCGCCGCCAGCTGCCCGCGCCAACATCGCCATCACACGCTCAACAAATAATCAGTTCATCTACAGCTCTATTATTCATTCATGGTCACTGCGGCGTGCGCTACAGATACAAGGGAGGGAGGGGAGGAAACTAAACAGTTTAGAAGTGATGTGTGATTTATGTTTTGATACAATGAGACAGACAGAAAAGAACTACGATGTGTTTCCTCTATTAAAAGGACAATAAAATCTGCTCCCTCAATCATCTCAATCTCATGAATAATGATCATGATCAGTGTTGGTCACATTACAAAACTAATCTGATTACTGACTACTGTCTACTCCTTCTAAATGTCATTTTATTTCAAAAGTAATCAGATTTTCTTCAGCTAAGGAACCAATTTCCCAAAAACCTGAATGCTTCACTCTACTGACACTTTCTGTTATAGAGGCTCATTTCACACAGACGCACAAACAAACCGGTATTTGAGTTGTTTTGGTTCACAGATGATCTGCGTCTGACACCAGAGGATTTTACAGCACAGTTCTGAGGATTACACACACTTCTAGCTCAAAGTTACAAGGTCAAGCAACTGTAATTTACTACTTTATCAATTGTACCATATTTTCCAGGCTATTAGACGTGCTCTTAAAGCCTCCAACCCCATCAAAAAACGACTGCGCCCCGCAATCCACAGCGCACTACACACGAATCCACTCGGGTTGTCCCAGCACGACTTCAGTAAACTACAAAGCCGCACCACCAGCAGCGCACGCAAACACACACGGAGCAGACAGCGACCGCGCGGCGAGAAACACCCGCGGACACACACTCATCACTCCACGCCGACGAGGAACGGAACGGAGGCACGAACCGAAAAAGCGAGCGCAATGTGCCACTTCTAGACACGACTGAACAACTGAGTCACTGCGAACACGCCGACAATCCAGACGGTCCCAGACAGCGCCCTCCCTACACGCCACAACTGAACAAAACCCAGAGTCACCGCGAACGCCACAAACAAAGTACCACTGACCCATCGAACTGTTGTGTTTCGTTTAAAGTCCAGGGAGGTTTATTTGTGAAAAAAATTCGAAGATAGACCATTTAATGACAGTGCGTCTTATAATCCAGAGCACCTAATAGCCCGGAAAATACGGTAACTTACAGAGCTCAACGTAATATCTAAAGTTTGAAAGCTCAGGGCGAATCAGCTACGTGATAACTATGACCACATGACTGATCATTTGATTTAAAGTCTGTTTCCGAAACTTTATAAGCCAATGAGATTTTAAAGCATTTCACATCATCATCATGTGTTTTAACCCAGACACCGTGTGGAGCTTTGACGCTGCTGCGGAGGTGGAACCACAAATAGGGCTTCATAAACACATAAACACATTTACTTGTATAAATTATGCAGAGTTTTTACATCTGTTAAGTCCTTGTTTGAGATCATTTAAAGATATCATGATACGCTCTCTTCTTCTCTATGTTATAATGTTGTTTCCTCGTCGTAAACAGACCTGGACTTGTGTTTTGTTTCATTCTCACATGATTAACACACAAACTCTGGATATTTAGGTTGAATTCTTCTCTCAGACAGAAGAAAACACTTTGTTCCACCTTGTGATGTCATGTGGTAATAAAGGAAGTGCTTTATTAAACTTAAATACACCAGAATTACTCGTATCATTTGGATTATTTCAGGGACTTGTTACCTTAAAACTATCATGTGGTTTTCACACTTAAAACACTCACATTATGGATATTCGTTAGCACATAGCTCGGCCTCAGCGATGTCTTTGAACTCTAATTTTTTTTAAAAGACTATGGGAAATATTAATGAAGACTGGGCGGAGTGGGCGGGCACTGTTGAGCTCCATCACAGCTCTAATTTAACTCTGATTACTGTTCGTAGCTTTAAAATCAGTTTATATAGTAACGATATAGTTTTGTTTACGTTTCCTAGACACCGAATTTGGCTAAAATATAGAGAAATAACTTCGAAGAAACTGCCAAACACGAAACCTTCACCCAAACTTTTTGCAAATCAGACCCCCTCACCTACAAATCCACCTCATTCCATTTCCACCCCTCCAAAAGAAATCATCATTTGAAAAGAAAGTTGAGTCAGAAAGTGTGTGTGCGTGTGCTCCGTGTGTGTGTGTGTGTGTGTGTGTGTGTTGCAGAGAACAGAAAAGAACAGAGGAGAAAAAGAAGAGAGAGCCAGTCAGATCTGCAGAATCTCTCTCTCTCTCTGAGTTGTTTATGTGGAAATACTCCGATTAGGAATTCACAATAAGGTTTTTTATCTCTTCTGCTTATGCTAATTTCGTCTTAGGGCCAAGGGTCTCGACTTGTGGACAAAACAAACAAAAATACAAAGGTTTGAAAAATAACGTCAGTGTTTTTTAAGGTGAATACTGTTTGGGAATGTTGAGTCAATTAGTGTTGTTATGATGGTAAAATTTCAAACTCAGCTTCAAAGAATCGACTCAATACTGATTCCGATACCACGTGGATAATAAAAAACGCTCTTTATTTAGTCAATAGAATGATTTTCAACATTAAATCATCGTACTTTCTTTTCTATTCCACGTGGCTTTATATTTGTGTAATTCGTCAGAGCGTTTTCAGGCCGACAAAGAACCGGGCCAGTACCGGTTCCTGCACCTAATCTCGAAATGACTTGACGTGTTCAAAGCAAAAATCAGAGCGTTCGGAAACCAAAAAGCGAACCGTGACGACACAGGAGACATCTGCAGGTTCCTCCGGGTCACATGCGGTAAAATAAACAAAGAAAATGTGTGTGTGTGGAATATGGTGGAGAAATCAAGTGAGAAGACGATGGTGCAGTGGTCAGCGGAGGAGACCAAATATTTGCTTTAACCGTGTTCGCCTGGTGAGGTTACATCTTCGGATTCGGCGTCGCTGCCTCCTTCTCCACAGCAGATGTTGTAGCAGAGCTTGGCGTAGATAAATAATGATTTGTAGGAGAACAAATACTCGCTGGTGTCGATGATGCGGTTCATGATTGTTATTTTCCTCGCTGTGACATCCTCTTTCGTAAGGCCTTCGTATGGTGGAAAATCAACACCCTCTGTCGATGACGCACCATGGGTTCACTTCAATGGTCTGAACTAGGGATGGGCATTCAATTAAATTTGCTTAATCAATCGTCGGGAGAATTAACGATCAATTATCGATGAATCATTAATGTTTTTATATTAAATTTATCATCATTATTATTACTATCTGCACTACTAATCTGCATAAATAAATTCAACTTTACGACATATAAACCGTAACGACTCTAGAGCCACATCAGCCCGTTTGACATTATAATGTGTTTAATGCTCTGCGCAACAGAAACAAAACTTAAAACCGCATCGCTAATTTGCATAAACTAAGCGAAAGAAAAAAAACAGCTCTTGTGTCGCTGATGCGGTTCAACTTTTGTCGGATTGAGGGACACAACTCAGTGGAATACAGGTTAGTGTGACCATATTTGTGTTTGTCAAAACCAGGACACCGTACGGGGGGTGGGAGGTGGGGACTCGTCATCGACATTGCGCGACTCTCACCTGGTAAAACTTTTTCATGTGTTCGGTGTCCTGGTGAGATTTTTCCCACTGGACACCGAAACATATGTGCTGCTTTCTACACTGTGCACATGGCCTCACACTTGTCCCGACCGGAAAAGAAAGTGTGGAATTTCTTGTACAAGTCATCGTTAAATACGCATTTGCACTTCGGCGTGTTGCAGACTGACCGACAGAGACCGTGCTGAGAGCTACATGTTCGGACCCCTGTTTGTCCCCGGACACGGACGTTTGGTCACCCTACGCTACGCACAGCAACCTACATTCGGTTTGTCGATTAAAATGAACGTAATCAATGAAATTCTTAATGATTAATTATCAATTAATCGACTAATCACGCCCATCCCTAGTCTGAACACGGGTTGTTCACTGGTAAACATGTTGGTTCGCAGTGTAACTGAGGCAGAAACACCGGCACCGTTCTGGCCGACCTGAAAACAGCTTCAGTGGTCCAGGTCGGTTCCGCAGTGGTCTGGTCCAGGTGCTCTTATACTTGCTCTGATACAGTATTTGATTTTGTGATATTTTTGATGAGGTCTTGTTCAGAATTATGAATTTAGTTTATTTAATCCAAATAAATTAAGAAATCTACACATGAAAAACTACTATTTTTACTGTTACTTTTATGTTTCTATGCAAGTTTTCTGGGGGTGCGCATGTCCCCTGTTGGTCACCATGGAGATGTTTTCCTTGTAATGTTTGACAGTAGTTCATTTAACTTATCCCCATAGACACAAGAAGGTCTCTATGGGGATTAGCATGCCAAGTTACAAGTCAGATCTGTGGAGAGGCGACCTCAATCATCGTAAGAGCACGTGCTTTTCAGTGCATTTTAAAGCAATAAAAAATGTAATGAAATAAATGCAAGATTGATGAGTTTAAAGCCATACTGTGGGACATTCAAGACATAAAACTAATATCGCCATGGAGACTTGAAGTAGTTTCACAAAAACATTCGACTTAATAGTACTGTATACAAAGTAGTGCCATAAGTGAAAAAAGTTCTGGAAAACTTTGAGACGATTTCAGTTTTAAGGCATTAAAGGTGCACTTCTAAGGCTGAGAGGATCTGCTTCCAGCTTGTCACCATGGAGATGTAATGTCTTTGCCTGGAATGTTCCACAGTAGTGCATTAAACATACTGTATCTCCTTTGCTTTTGTTCAATTACAAGTGTTTTAAAGCTCAAAAACAGCATAAAAACATGAATTCTTACCATGTGCGGGCTTGCTTCTCCATAGATCTGACCATTAACCTGCCTCCATTGTCATTACCAAGTTTATTTCCATACTGTGGCGTGACCTCTGCTAGAAAAGTTGCACAATGCACCTTTAAACTTCATGCTTTGAGCTTTTATATACGTTGACGTTTGCCTTACCAACCATCAGCGCATTTTCGCACTTTTCTAACAGTCTCTATCTTTGAAATTTGATCCGACCTTCACCTCTTTTTCTACTTAAAGCGATATACGTGGACCTTACAAAGTACCGGGGCTGTCTGGAGAGGCGCGTAGGTGTCAGGGCTTTACCTAAACGCTATTAAAATTCTCTTCTTCGGGCCCTTGTAGGAGGATTTCCAAATCAGTGTTGGTGTTCGGTCTGGCCTCTGTTAACTGGCTTTTCATCTGTTTAATAGAACGCAGCCTACACCAGGACACGGACCAGGCACTGTGTGGAGCTTTGACACACTGCTGCAGAGGTATAGCCACAAATGGGGTTGCATAAACGCTCTGCTTATATAAACTGTGCAGCGTTTTTACATCCGTTAAGTTATCATGCCGTGCTGTCTTCTTATCTATGTCATAATGTTGTTTCCTCGTCACAAACAGACCTGGAGTTGTGTTTTGTTTCGCTCTCGCATGTTTAACGCACAAATCCTGCGAGTTCTTCTCTCAAACAGAAGAAAATACTCTGTTCCAACTTGTGATGTCATGTGGTAAGTGTTTTTAAACTCCACACACCTTCACTAGAATCATTTGGATAAGTTCAGCCCTGGAATTGCAAATCTCTCTACTGAACTAAAGGTAAAATGTGGCTGTTAACTTGAAAATTAAATATAGACAAACTAATAATAAAGAGTTACTCAAACACAACTCCAGGTATGTTTTTGATGGGATGACAACATTATAACATGGCTTAAAGGGAGAGTCCGGAATTTTGAACATAGGACCTAATTTCCTCGTGAGTCAGATTGTTGGAGACGTGTGGAGACACTTTTTTTAAAATATTCCATCCAGTCCTTGTATTTGCAGAGGTCGCTGGTGCTAGACTAGTGCATGTCAATGGCCATAGTTTTCCTGCTACTAAAAACAGTCTTACTCACTCCACAAAACACCTGAAGCAAATCTATTATTACACCAGACTGTCGATGTAAATGTCTGTGTTGATAGAATAACGCTTGAAATAAAAATAACCTTGCATCGCATGAATCATCACACGTTGAGGGACTATTTTCTCATATATTAGTTCGCCGCTGGTAAGTTTTCTATTGGGAAGTACAAGTCGCTGCTGCTGCTCAGACATAATCCTTCAAATGCAAGGTTGGTTTTACTTCAAAATTTATTCTGTCGACACAGACGTTTACATCAACAGTCTGGTGTAATAACAGATTTGCTTTGGGTGTTTTGTGGAGTGGTTAAGACTGGCCCAGCACCAGCGACCTCTGCAAATACAAGGACTGGATGGAATATTTTAAAAAGTGTCTCCACACGTCTCCAACACTCTGACTCACTAGGAAATGAGGTCCCATGTCCAAAACTCTGGACTGTCCCTTAAACACTCAAAAAAGTCAATTTTAAGTCCTGGTTTGGTATATATAGGGTTGTCAAAAGAATTTATACTAAAACTAATATCGAAACTAGACCATTTGGGTTGGTATTGATACAAAAAAAAAGTCACATTCGCACAGCAGAAACCTTTCCTGAATAACTTTAGAATGATTTTGAGCTGAACAAGTGTAAGAGCACATAGACTAATATACTCCCATGGACCACTATGAAACCTACCTGGACCACTGAGGGATTACACACATATAACGTAAAAGAAAGTACTATGAGTTCAAGTTGAATATCACATTCTACTGTTTAAATAGTCTGTACAGCAATCAAAGTACTTACAGAGCCGTGTGAAACACCACTGGCAAAGTCAACAAAAAGCTAGAATAAGTGTACATAAGTACGGTTTGTGCGGTTATTACTGACCACAAATAGCAAGTTCTATGTATATTTTTTTACTACTACAACTACTACATACAAAGTGGTACACTGACTAGAGTGTTTATTGAATCATCATCATGGTATCAGAATTGTGGTATCAGAAAAGAGGTATTGAGTATCTTAGTAACCTTAGTATTATAACCAAGTTTGGCAACACTAGTTAGTGCTGATTTACTCCCGATTTTGTCCAGGTTTAGTTTCTGGTTCAGTCCTAGTTTCGTTGCCCCAATTTTGTTTTGATGTTTGTGAACGCACCTCAATAATTCCTCACCTCCAATCTCCAAACAGGAGAAGGCTGAAAGTGATATTAACCATTTTAGGTAAGACTAGTTTTTATTGTCCTTGTATGGAAATGTGTCCTCTGCATTTGCCGCTGGGGCTCCGTGCCACAGTGCACCGCCCCCCAGATCTTGAGCTAGTCTTGGTCTGGAATAAGCTGGTGTCACCTAGTGCCGTCGCTCAATTTCATTTCTCTCCAGCGACTAGGTCAGAAATCAGAATACACTAGACGGTTTGCAAGAACTCCAGAAGTTGTAGCCTGTGCACCGGCCTGGGTCCCTTTTGTGGAACAGCACAACAGTAAACAAAGCGATTGAGATGGATGTAGATGAAGACATACATTCTGTGTTGGCAACAATTCCTGAGATTGAGGATTTAAAGCCGGAAAAAAGAGAATGTTTGGTGAATTTTATCAAGGGGAAAGATGTTATTGCTCTTCTTCCTACAGGATTTGGCGCATTATATTCGTCATGACCAAATAGCAGTGACTGGTTAAATAAAAAACTAACTGCCTACTGTCGAGCAAACAATGCTGCGAGGTCAGATGGTTTCCACTAAGTGAAACCGACAGATCAATCAGGCTAGGTCTGGACTACCTTAGTTGGAGGATTTGAATTCTTGTGCTTGTTTTGGGGTTTGGGGGGAACATTCAAACTCCTGACAGAAAGTCAAGTCAAGTCAAGTCAAGTCATTTTATTTATATAGCACATTTAAAAACAACCATAACAAGTTGCACCAAAGTGTTTTACAGCATGAAACACAACATAATGAAAACACTAACACAAATATAAAATATTACATAGACGAGTTACTTGATGCATAAAAATAATAGTTTAAAATAGAGCTCATGGGCTGTTAAATGCCATCTTGAAAAAATGTGTTTTTAGGAGGGTTTTAAAGTGAGATAGGGAGGAGCAAGATCTCAGGGGAAGAGGGAGGGAATTCCAAAGCTTGGGGGCAACAACAGAGAAGGCTCGGCCTCCCCTGGTTTTGAGGCGGGATGGTGGGATGGACAGGAGGTTGAGCGAGTTTGACCTGAGAGACCGAGAGGCTGTGTGGGGGGTTAAAAGATCAGTGATGTGTTGTGGCGCAAGTGAGTTAAGTGATTTAAAAACAAATAATACAATTTTAAAATCAATTCTGTATTTAACAGGTAACCAGTGGAGTTGGGCTAGGATGGGTGTAATATGGTCTCTCTTTTTGGAACCGGTGAGCAGTCTGGAAAGGCGTGAGCTGCTTTGGAGTTGAAACTGTAACCTTCTTGTTTTGATCTCCTTGTCAGTGATAAATCAAGGTAAATCTGAACTTTGGATCAGCTCAAACCCCTCTGAGCTCCACCAAAAACCGCCTCCAGCGCGCACGGTGAAAACTTACGGCGCTGTCCTTGGTGCTGAAAACTAATTGCCATTTCGCATCCACATTCCGGAGAACCGCGGCGCGCACGGCACATCTGGCTCCCGCAGTCCCCCCCCCTCCCTCCTTCCCACTCTCCCTTTCTCCATCCCTCCTTCTCCTCATCCCTCTCTCCCACCACTCCGCCTACAAACTCCGGATAAATAATACAGAGCGAGAAATGACAAAACAGCCCGAGCGATGAAAGATTTAACGCGCGGATAGCCTGAGAGCAAAATGGGCTTCTTCTTCAACTCAATGTGACGCCGGCGTGCTCCTCCCCGCCCCTCAGCGCTCGTAATGCGGTGGGCGTGGCCATATATAACCGACTGCAGCCTTTCGTTGTCGGTACACAGCGCGAGACAACCGCGGAGTTCGTATCTGGGAACGCGAAACCGACAACCGCGATCATGGGGAGTTTTACGCGCGGGATTTACTGGAGACTTTTCCTCGTAGTTTGCCTCTTTCTGGAAACTTCGTCGCAAAACTTCGGACAGACGCAGTTCATTTGCACGTCCGTACCCAAGGACATGGACATATGCGCGGCCACGTTGCAAAATTCCGTGCGCGGGGACAGTAACTTGAAGAGCAGCGTCATGCAGTTACGGGAGACGGTGCTGCAGCAAAAGGAGACCATCATGAACCAAAAGGAGACCATCCGGGAACTCACGTCGAAGTTGGCGCGCTGCGAGAGCCAGAGCGGGGAGCCGGGAGCGCGGAGGAAAGACGCGGGGACGAAGAACACCATGGGGGACGTGTCCAGGGGCCCCGCGGACACCCTAGCGCAGCTCTCGAACACTTTGCAGTCGCTAAAACAAAGGCTGGAGAACTTAGAGGTAGGCACCGTCCGCGTACCAAGGAGATAACGGAGAGATTACGCTCAAGCACAGTGTCATACGGCGTAAAATTGAAACTATTTTAAGTTTTCTATCATTTTGTGCAGAGATATTGCCTGGTCGAGATGTTATCCGAGCTCTTGAGCGGTTTTAAGTTACGTTGTTAGCGCAGTTTTTCTCACAGGCTGCGAAATGGACACGAGAAGAAAGCAGAGCAGGACGCGTCAGTGCTTTTTTTTTTCTTTCTTTCTTTCTTTGCTTTGCTTTTTTTTTGCACTTGACGTTTTGGGCACTGAAAATCTACTCGTTTTTCTAGTTGATACAGATTTTTACAAAGTTTTAAACACTCAATATTAACGATCAAAATATATAACCGAGCGAGTTACGTTCACAGATCATTGGAGACGAGTTCAAATTGTACATATTGTTGAATACACTTGGAAAATTTAAGATTGTACTGCAGTAACACCATCGATTTTTAAAGTTTTTTATTAATCGTAACCGCACAGAAAGACTTGAAACGTGTCAAATATTACAACCGTACGCCAGCTACACTCAAAAAGTCTTGATTCTTTGCGACAAAATGTGATAATATAATGATTTTTTTTAATGCAGCTCTCACTTTTTTTATAGTTCACGTGACGTGGAAGAAAAGGAACAGGGGTCTGACCAAAATTACGCGTTTTATCCGTATAAAAGTTACGCACGTAGCTCAGACGAAAACGACGGGAAATACGCTTCGCCATTTCACGACTTTTTTAAAAACATAAGTTGTTTTCTCGTCCCTACAGCAATACAGTCGCAGTAATAGCTCGGTACAAGCCAACAGCCTCAAGGATCTGCTCCAAAACCGCATCGACGAGCTGGAGAAGCAGGTCCTGTCGCGGGTCAACAGCATCGAAGAAAACCGACACGGACTGCGCAACGAGACCGAACAGCGCGGACGAGTGGAGTCCACGCTCACGTCGCTACACCAGAGGATTTCCGATCTAGAGAAAGGTAAGACAGGAACCATTTTTATGGTAATACTTTTTGTTTTGTTTTTAATTTTAGTGAGATTGAAAAGTAATGAGTAAAACTTGACAGTAATTTGTTGTTTTGTTTTTTTGGTGATTTGGGGGTGTCCGAACAGAAAACATTATTATTTTCATTGCTATGGCCTAAAAAAAAAAGTTATTTATTTGTTTTTAAGTGGGCTATAGTCGGTTAAAGTCTTGCTCGACTAAAGAATAACCTCGTGCGTCCTCGTGCATCGATTAGTCAGCCAAAAGGGGGCGTGGTAAAGCAAAAGATCTCACAACTATCGCTATGATTCGACCATTTTTCGAGCCCAAATACACTGAGAGAACAATAAAAGTACTATTAAATTGTATATTTGTACAAAAAAGTGTTACTTTACGGTGTTGTACTAGTAACAGTCCTGGTTTTGAGTACTTAGAATCAAAAAGTCTTGATTTAGACGTCATAGTAATATTGTAAATTGGATTAAGGAGTGTCCAAACTTTTCTTTCACCAAGGGACAAATCTTGTAAGAGCTGGGTCGCCTCTCCACAGATATGACCTGTAACTCTGCCTAGTGGAGTCCCTTGGTTGTCTAAACAGAAATAAATGCGTTCAATACCAAACTGCGTAACTTTTAAGACACAGAATTGCAAAATGTCCGTGGAGTTGCACCGTGCACCTTTAAAAGACTTGAAATATTAAAAACATCGGTCTGTATTTTACTGCATTGTGATGTTACTGAGGTAATAGTGGTAGAATTACTCGCATTTGTCGGTAAAAGTACTGCCCATGATCATTTGGGCCATTTTAGCAAAACACTTAAGGGTCTAAAAATCTCTCCTGTCCTACTTAGACCTGGTTTATTTCTGGTGCTGGTTTAAAAAGTCTTGGTAAAATGTGGTGCTTTTGCTGTGTGGTTCTGGCGACCGCAGTGTGAATGGTTGAAATATGGAGGTTCATAAAGTCCTGATTTAGACCTGGTTTAGTCCTGGTCTGATTTGGTTTTGGTGCTGGTTGAGTCCTGGTTTATTTCTTTTACAGTCCTGGTTTGAAATTGGCCTATTGTGATTTGTTTAGTGCTTTAACCCTGGTTTAAAACTGATTTTGAGCTTTTGAAATTCTTCTTTAGACCTGATTTAGTCCTGGTTTAGTTCTGATTTAGACCTTTTTGGCGTGGTTTGTGCACTATACTTCAGTCCTGGTTTAGATCTGGATCTTTTCTGGTGCAGTCCTGGATCTGTTAGTCTTTGTTTAGCCCTAATTTAACTGTGATGAATCCTTCTTCAGTTCATTTAGTCCTGGTTTACTTCTGATTTAGACTTGGTTTTTGACGTTGTACAGATTTGGTTCTTGTTTTGGTTTAGTGCAAGTTTGAGACCAGGTTTAGTCCCTGTTCTGGTATTGAGTCAGATCTGGTTTAGTCCTGCTTTAGACTTGGTTTAGTCCTGATTTAATCCTAGGTTAATTCTGGTTTACTTCTGGTTTAATCCCAGTTTAGTTCAGGTTTAGTTCTGGCTGAGTCCTGGTTTAGTCCTGGTTTAAATTTGGTTTAGTCCTGGTTTAGTCCTCATTTAATCCTTGGTTAATTCTGGTTTACTTCTGCTTTAGTCCTGTTTTAGTCCAGGTTTAATCCTGGTTTAGTCCTGACTGAGTCCTGGTTTAGTCCTGGTGTAGTCCTGACTGAGTCCTGCCTGTAGATTGTGGTTTAGTCCAGGTTTAGTTTGGATTTAGTTCTGGTTTTAGATCCCGATTTAGTCCTGGTTTAGTCCCATTTTAGTCTTGGTTCAATTCTGCTTCAGTCCTGGTTTAGTCTTGATTTAGTCCTGCTTTAGTCCTGTTTCAGTCCTGCTTTAGTCTTGCTTTAGTCCTGGTTTAGTCTTGATTTAGTCCTGCTTTAGTCCTGTTTCAGTCCTGCTTTAGTCTTGCTTTAGTCCTGCTTTAGTCCTGGTTCAGTCCTGCTTTAGTCCTGCTTTAGTCCTGTTTTAGTCCTATTTTAGTCCTGCTTTATTCCTGCTTTATTCCCAGTTTAGTCCTGCTTTAATCTTGCTTTAGTCCTGGTTTAGTCCTGCTTTAGTCCTCTTTTAGTCTCACTTTAGTCCTGGTTTAGTCCTGCTTTAGTCCTGCTTTAGTCCAGTTTTAGTCCCGCTTTAGTCCATCTTTAGTCCTGCTTTAGTCCTGCTTCAGTCCTGCTTTAGTCCTGCTTTAGTCCTACTTTAGTCCTGGTTTAGTCCTGCTTTAGTCCTGCTTTAGTCCAGTTTTAGTCCCGCTTTAGTCCATCTTTAATCCTGCTTTAGTCCTGCTTCAGTCCTGCTTTAGTCTTGCTTTAGTCCTGCTTCAGTCCTGCTTTAGTCCTGCTTTAGTCCTGGTTCAGTCCTGCTTTAGTCCTGGTTTAGTCCTGGTTCAGTCCTGTTTAGTCCTTTAGTCCTGCATTAGTCCTCCTTTAGTCCCACTTTAGTCCTGGTTTAGTCCCGCTTTAGTCCATCTTTAATCCTGGTTTAGTCCTGGTTCAGTCCTGCATTAGTCCTGCTTTAGTCCTGCTTCAGTCCTGCTTTAGTCTTGCTTTAGTCCTGCTTTTAGTCCTGGTTCAGTCCTGCATTAGTCCTGCATTAGTCCTGCATTAGTCCCTGCTTTAGTCCTGTTTTTAGTCCTATTTTAGTCCTGCTTTAGTCCTGCTTTTTCCAGTTTTAGTCTTGCTTTAGTTTGTTAGTCCTGCTTTA
Organism: Boleophthalmus pectinirostris; assembly: GCF_026225935.1. Classification (NCBI taxonomy): domain Eukaryota; kingdom Metazoa; phylum Chordata; class Actinopteri; order Gobiiformes; family Gobiidae; genus Boleophthalmus; species Boleophthalmus pectinirostris. The sequence continues at coordinate 27,243,827 of NW_026571115.1, read as the reverse complement.
GTCCTGCTTTTAGTCCTGCTTTAGTCCCAGTTTTAGTCCCGCTTTAGTCCCAGCTTTAATCCTGCTTTAGTCCTGCTTCAGTCCTGCTTTAGTCCTGTTGTCCTTTTTAGTCCTGCTTTAGTCCTGCTTTTAAGTCCTGGTTCAGTCCTGCTTTAGTCCTCTTTTAGTGCCACTTTTTAGTCTTGCTTTAGTCCTGCTTTAGTCCTGGTGCAGTCCTGTTTTATTCCTGCTTTAGTCCCACTTTAGTCCTGGTCTCAGTCCTGCTTTAGTCCCGCTTTAGTCCTGGTTCAGTCCTGCTTTAGTCCCGCTTTAGTCCTGGTTCACTTGTATAATCCTCTTGACCTCTGCGACCTCTGTGTTTCCGTGTTTGCCGTAGTCACATTTTATTCTTATAAATGTCACAAACACAGAGCGAGAATAAAAAAAAGCTGAAGTAAACGGGGCCTGGATCTGTCCGTGGTGCTGAACGTAACTGTTGCAGGAGCTGACCTTGGTGCTGAAAACACTGCGAAACACAGCGGTAGTTAAAGGTGAAATACAGCATGCAACTTTTCTCATGGTGAAGTGTCTCCCACCTGCTTGTCTCCATGGAGATGTCCTGCTTTGCCTGGAATATTCCACCGTATGGCATTAAATAAATAAGACATAGATTAGGTGGTTCTCTGCTTTTCTGTGCAGCTCTGGATTTATAAGTCTTAGTTTAGTCCTGATTTAACCCTGATGAATCCTTCTTCGGTTCGTTTAGTCCTGGTTTAGTTCTGATTTAGACTTGGTTTTTGACGTTGTACAGATTTGGTTCTTGTTTTGGTTTAGTGCGAGTTTGAGACCAGGTTTAATCCCTGTTCTGGTACTGAGTCAGATCTGATTTACTCATGGTGCAGTCATGGCTCAAATCCTGGATTAGGTTTAGCTCTGGTTGAGTTCTGGTTTAGACCTGGTTTAGTCCTGTTTAATTCTGGTTTACTCCTGGTTTAGTCCTCGTTTAATCCCAGTTTAGTTGTGGTTTAGTCCTGGTTTAGTTCTGGTTTAATCCCAGTTTAGTTCTGGTTTAGTACTGGTTTAGTCCTGGTTTAGTTCCAGTTTAGTCCTGGTTTAGTTCTGGTTTAATATTGGTTTAGTTCTGGTTTATTCTGGTTTAATTCTGGTTTAATTCTGGTTTAGTTCTGGTTTAGTTCCAGTTTAGTCATGGTTTAGTTCTGGTTTAGACATGATTTAGTTCTGGTTTAGTTCTGATGTAGTCCTGGTTTAGTTCTGGTTTAATATTGGTTTAATTCTGGTTTAGTTCTGGTTTAGTCCTGGTTTAGTTCCAGTTTAGTCATGGTTTAGTTCTGGTTTAGACATGATTTAGTTCTGGTTTAGTTCTGATGTAGTCCTGGTTTAGTTCTGGTTTAATATTGGTTTAATTCTGATTTAGTTCTGGTTTAGTCCTGGTTTAGTTCCAATTTAGTCATGGTTTAGTTCTGGTTTAGTTCTGTTTTAGTTCTGGTTTAGTTCAATCCTGGTTTAGTTCTGGTTTAGTTTCTGGTTTAGTTCTGGTTTAGGTTTAGTCCAGTTCCTGGTTTAGTTCTGGTTTAGTACTGGTTTAGTTTGGTTTAGTTCCAGTTTAGTCCTGGTTTAGTTCTGGTTAGTTTAATTCTGGTTTAGTTCTGGTTTAGTCCTGGTTTAGTTCAGTTTAGTTCATGGTTTAGTTTAGTTCTGGTTTAGTTTGTTTAGTTCTGTTTAGTTCTGATGTAGTCCTGGTTTAGTTCTGGTTTAATATTGGTTTAATTCTGATTTAGTCCTGGTTTAATCCTGGGTTAATTCTGGTTTAGTTTTGCTTTAGTTCTGGTTTAGTTCTGGTCTAATTCTGCTTTAGTTCTGGTTTAATTCTGGTTTAGTCCTGGTTTAGTCCTAGTTTTGTCCTGGTTTAATCCCGGTTTAGTTCTGGTTTAGTCCTGTTTTAGTCTTGCTTGTAGATTATGGTTTAATCCTGGTTTAGTCCTAGTTTAATCTTGGTTTAGTTCTAGTGTAGTCTTGGTTTAATCCTGGTTTAGTACTGGCTGAGTCCTGATTTAGTCCTGTTTTAGTCTTGCTTGTAGATTATGGTTTAATCCTGGTTTAGTCCTAGTTTAATCTTGGTTTAGTTCTGGTTTAATCCTGGCTCAGTCCTGGTTTAGTCCTGGTTTAGTCTGGAGGTGAAGGTGAGTATTTTCCTTTTGAGAGAAGAACTCAGCCTAAATATGCAGAATTTGTGAGTCAAACATTTGTGAATGAAACAAAACGCACCTCCAGGTCTTTTTTTGAGGAGGTAAGAACATTCTAACATGTCTTAAACCTCCCAATAGTCAATTTTGCATAATATAGAACCTTAAAAAAACTAAATTGAAGCCCTCAGAGTGTTGCATATAACATGAAACTGAAACTTATGAATAAAATAGAAAAAAAAGATGAAAGTCCGCCGCTGCACTTGACATGAGATTAGAGATTAGACCAGAGCAGATCAGTTGTGTAATGTCATTCCTGTGTAAATCCGCTGTACACTGACAATGAAATACGACTTTAGGCAAATGGAAAAGAGCTCTACGGAATAATACGGGATTTAGCAGACGTTTACAATACGGCGCCACCTATACGCAAGGGTACGGGGGTGACCGGCCCATGTGGAGTAAACACATTTTGGATTTTGTGCAGCATGGATGTACTTGAGAAACAAAATATTATAATGAAGCTGTTTCTACTCTTCAAATATCTATATACAGTCATTAAAATCAGTTATTTATAAGGATGGGACGATATTCAAATCTCTCGGTCACGATATGCATCTCACGGTTTGATATTTATTGTGATATTTTGTGCATTTTCCAATCCAATCCAACTCTCAAAGTGCTGCACAACATACATTAACACATCAAATAAAATAAAGCATAAAATAAATGAGCAAGTCAATACAAAACTCAATTTAAAATACTAAAATGAGCAAATAGAAAAATACCAAATAAATTCAATAAAATACAGTCAGAGGACCAAGCAGTTCACACACAATTTTCTTTTTTTTTTAAATGCCTTGATAAGACTGGTTCTGTCCTAATCCAAAAAAATTAACATTTAGATTTATTTTACTTATTACAGTTATTTCTTCCTGTACTAGTTGTTGGCACTGAAATGGAGCAAAGGATCATGGTCAATGTAGTTCTCTCTGTTTTTTTTTGTTTTTTTTAGCTGTATTGCTGCACTGTAACTAATAATTTAAGCAAAGACACTTGTAATTCGATATATTGGGATGGTCCACGGTAGGGGTGTGCAAAAATATTGAAATATCGATATAGCGTATCGCTTAATGTGATGATACAATATCGATATCGTGGGCTGCTGTATCAATATATCGCCAAGAGTACTTTTTTGTTTCTTTTACTAAATTATTTTGTTAGAGCTACAGTTTTGTTGCTTGTTTAGAAGAAGGAAACTTTTTTATGCGACACATTTGACATTTTCACTGTTTTGATGAATAAAATGTTTGTGTTTCATATTCACTTTGCACAAAAAGTGGTTTAACAAAGACTTTTAGTATCACAGCCATGATTTAGCCTTTATTTTTATTGAACTGTATTGAATCGATTTGAAATATATCGTATTGAATCAAAAGCTCACTGTATCGAGATATGTATCGTATCGTGGCCTATGTATTGAGGTATGTATCGTATCGGCAATTTCTTAATGATACCCAGGCATAGTCCACGGTATTATTGCAAGGTTTTTGATGATACGATATCACGATATTTCGGTTATTGATACATCTCCTAGTTCAATCTCTGTTATAATGTTGTTTCTTCATCACAAACAGACCTGGAGTTGTGTTGTGTTTCATTCACACATGTTTAACACACAAACCCTGCTTATTTAGGTGAGTTCTTGTTTTTAGAAAATCCTTTTTTCTTTAGAGTTGATAAATGCGGTGATTAATTTTGCAGGAGCAAACTCAAACATGTACCTCCTACTTCTCTCTTTGTCACTTTGGATGTAACTGAAGTACTGTTATATGGTATCCTCAAATGTACTACAGTAATATACAGTAAAACAGCGGGAACTACATAGAACATGATCCTTCCATTTCAGTGCAGACTATTTGTCAAAATAACTGTTATTAAGCTCTCTTAAATCTGAATTCTTTCTATTCTGACTGTAATAATTCACACTCTTGTCAAGATGTTTAAAAAGGAAAAAATTTGCATTTCTACAACTATAGAAATACTCATATGTAACTATACCATGACTTTTTAAGTACAATTTAGTTAAAAATTCATATAAACTTCAAAAATCTAACCTATATTTGGTATTTTGGTTTAAAAACTTGAAATTACTTGAAGCTCAAAACAGATGACTTGGACTTGGAGAAAAGGGCAGAATTTAATGCTGGAATTTACCTTTTAAGTGTCAGAATGCAGATTTGTGTTGAATATCTCTGGAATTACTGGACCTAGCTACATAAAAAAAAAAATAATAATTCACAAAGTCCAACATTTGTCATCAGAAATAAAAAATAGTTTCAGAAAGTGGAGCTACCATTGAATCCAAAGATGTGACTTCAGTTGTCAATTTGAGAGGACTTCAAAAATTATGCACGATGTAACGTTTTGGTCGGGGGTCCGTCACCTGCGTGCCTCTACGGTTATGTCATTGCTTTGCCTGAAATGTTCCACAGTATGACTTTAAACAGTTCTACCTTACATTTGTTCAATTACAGGTGGTTTTATTGCTTAAAAATATCTAGAAAAACAGGCATTCAGACTGTGAACAGGGTCACCTCTCCACAGATCTGACCTGTAACTTGATCAGGTTTGGTCTCCATGTAGATAGAAAGGTTTAATGCCATATTGTGAACGCATTTGACAAGTCCTCCACCAGAAAAGTTACATAATGCAGCTTTAAAGACATAAGATGAATACAGCAAGATTTTTGGAGCCAGTCCCAAACAGAGAATCAGAAGGATCAACATTTGGATATTTCTTTCAAAGCAGTGACTCTCCAAACTGGACATATTGATTTCTGGATTGATACTTTACAGGTGATCATCAACATTCCCTGGGGATGTGACGCTAACTGCAGGCACTGCTCTGTCTGAAGCTCTGTTAGACTTTAACTTAACCTGGAAATGTGTTGCTGAAACCCATTTTGTATTTTTTAAACTTTTTTGACAGTGTTTGTTAATGAGTGCATTGTCTCTCTCGTGATAACTGATGAACATTCCCCCATAGAGACACATGTAGCACACTCCCAGCCTGATGTCACTGCAGAGTATCAATTAATCTTTTTGTAATGCCATAACGCCATTTGAAACCCTGCAATAGAGTTATAAATAGGCCTCTTGCCCTTCATCTGAAATGACAGAAATGCAGCCTGTTTGATCTTGCTTTCCAAAAATGTTTTAAAGGTGCACTGTGTAACTTTCTAGTGGAGCGTCCGCCACCTGCTTGTCTCTATGGAAGTGCTATTGCTTTATCTAGATCACAGGTGTCAAACATGCGGCCCGGGGGCCAGATCCGCCCCTCCAAGACCTTTAATCTGGCCCTTGGCTGATTTTCTACTAAAATATTTTAATTCTATTTTTTATTAAAATCTTGTTAATTTTCTGTGGTGTTTATCACAGCAGCGTCTCCAGCGTCTCTGTACGTGGCCCCTCCCACCAGAGCAGCACAAATGAAGACTTGTCTCTTTCCAAACGCTCTTAAAGGACGATCGTTTTGACTGTTGACCGTGACACCCTCATCAACAAAATGTCACAAATGAGAAAAGTGGAGCTGAGTGCAGGATTTTACAAGAAAAATTGACTTATTCCTATTTATAAGTTCATGTAAAACAAGTTCATGTTAAAACATTGTGTTGAAATTGTATTTTTCTTAAAGTTTCAGGTTGTTCATAATATTATAATATTTTGTAAAAGAAAGAGTTCTTCAATTAAAAAAAATTATAGATTTGTGTTTATCTGCACAAATATTTGAACTTATTGTTATTTTTGGGGTATATATGACATGAGTTTTCTGATCCGGCCCCTTTGGGATCAAAGTAGGTTGAATACGGCCCCCGGACCAAAATGAGTTTGACACCCCTGATCTAGATTAACCTGTTTATCACAAGAGAGGCAAGCAGGTTACAGCACTACGTTACATTACAGTTCAGATCTGTGGAGAGTCGCATCTATTCACAGAAGGATTAAATGATAAGTGGGCATGTTTAAAGGTCCTACGTTACGCAATAATTGACTCTCGTGAGCTTTTAAGTCGTGTTACAATGTTGTTACCTCCTCAAAAAAAGTTGTGTTTTGTTTCATTCACATGTGTTTGAATAACACAGACAAACTTTATTGATCCACGAGGGAAATTATTTGGGAACAGTAGCTCAAACATCACAATATAATATAAAAACAATGATGAAAAAATATAAATAGTAATAATAATAAAATATAAAATCACAGCTTTACACAAGAGGCGACAGGAAGACAGCGCAACAACGATATGATGATTGACAGGACATAGGATCATCTGTTACATAAGGGTGAGTTGTTGTACAGTTGTAGGGAGTATTATCTGTTACATAAGGGTGAGTTGTTGTACAGTTGTACAGTTGTTAGGTAAGTATTATCTGTTACATAAGGGTGAGTTGTTGTACAGTTGTAGGGAGTATTATCTGTTACATAAGGGTGAGTTGTTGTACAGTTGTAGGGAGTATTATCTGTTGCACATAAGGGTGAGTTGTTGTACAGTTGTAGGGAGTATTATCTGTTACATAAGGGTGAGTTGTTTGTACAGTTGTAGGGAGTATTATCTGTTACATAGTTGTTGCATAGGGAGTGAGTTGTTGTACAGTTGTAGGGAGTATTATCTGTTACATAAGGGTGAGTTGTTGTACAGTTGTAGGGAGTATTATCTGTTACAGTAAGGGTGAGTTGTTGTACAGTTGTAGGGAGTATTATCTGTTACATTGTAAGGGTGAGTTGTTGTAGGGTAGTATTACAGTTGTAGTTGTAGGAGTATTTATCTGTTACATAAAGGGTGAGTTGTTGTACAGTTGTAGGGAGTATTATCTGTTACATAAGGGTGAGTTGTTGTGTACAGTTGTAGGGGAGTATTATCTGTTACATAAGGGTGAGTTGTTGTACAGTTGTAGGGAGTATTATCTGTTACATAAAGGGTGAGTTGTTGTACAGTTGTAGGGAGTATTATCTGTTACATAAAGGGTGAGTTGTTGTTACAGTTGTAGGGAGTATTATCTGTTACATAAGGTGAGTTGTTTACAGTTGTAGGGAGTATTATCTGTTACATAAGGTGAGTTGTTGTAGTTGTAGGGAGTGTTACAGTTGTAGGGGGAGTATTATCATTTACATAAGGGTGAGTTGTTGTACAGTTGTAAGTTGTAGGGAGTATTATCTGTTACAGTTAGGGAGGGTGAGTTGTTGTACAGTTGTAGGGAGTATTATCTGTTACAAAGGGTGAGTTGT